>NC_088352.1:3575000-3785000 GCF_036884655.1 Musa acuminata AAA Group
CCGCTTTGGGGAGATGGTAGAGCAGAGCACCTCCCAAGTGCAATGGAGACCACTGCCCTAAGCCACGGATCTTCTTGATCACCCGTCGACCCCGTCCAGGTAAGTATGGTCTTACGCCGGCCAGGAGTCTTCTTTTCTACACCTCTTGCCTCACCTGCCCACCTATTGCAGTCGATGTGGGACTAAAACATATCGATCGTTGCGTTGCTTTTGGGTAATGTTTCGGACTCACCGCACACTCTTAGCTACGAAGTCAATTGATCGCAAATCTGACAGAGAGACTACTGATGATGATACGATAATGACATTTTCATGAAATTGGTTGATCAGGAACGAACCTTACTGGAGGCAGTCTGGAGTTTGAAGTGCATGGTGCTTTTGTACAAATCCATTCCATAAAAGTCATGTTGCAAGTAAGTGCTACATGCTTCGTATGTTTCGAGGAGATAATGATGTTATTTTAAACAATTTAGCTAATGAACAACTTAGCTAATGATTAACACGCACAATACAATATTTTTCAATCTACTTTGATTATTACTGTAGGATTGATGGATTTCGATTAATTTAATATGCATGTGTATTTGCACAACAATTAAGAATATTTGGTATTTAAATTAGGGAGGGGCCGCGCGAACGCATACCCCCGCTACCACAAATTATGACGTCCATTCTCCCGCTTTGGGGAGATGGTAGAGCAGAGCACCTCCCAAGTGCAATGGAGGCCGCTGCCCTAAGCCACGGATTTTCTTGATCACCCGTCGACCCCGTCCAGGTAAGTATGTTTTTGTGTTGGTCACGAGTCTTCTTTTCTACACCTCTTGCCTCCCCTGCCCACCTATTGCAGTCGATGTGGGACTAAAAGCATACCGATCGTTGCGTTGCTTTTGGGTAATGTTTCGGACTCACCCGCACACTCTCTTAGCTACGAAGTCAATTGATCACAAATCTGACACAGAGACGACTGATGATGATACGGTAATGACATTTTCATGAAATTGGTTGATTGGGAACCAACCTTACTGGAGGCATCCAAGTCTGGAGTTTAAGTGCATGGTGCTTTTGTACAAATCCGATCCATAGAGCAATCTTAATTTTCTTCAACAGTGGTTATTATAGGGCTATTGAGGTGCTATATGAAGTATGTGCCAAGCTGATGGTTAGTAAGAGTTTAAAGATGACCATGCTTGTTGTAGTAACACAAGCACAAATAAGCAAAAATTAATTTTATATACCTCCTAGTAATTTTTGTATGTGTATATTAATCACATACTATTATAGTAGATGTTCATTATTTAGAGGCAAATCTGATTAAAGTCACGCAAAAAGTAGGTGCTAGATGCTTCGTATGTTTGGAGGAGATAATGAAATTATTTTAAACAATTTGGTTAATGATTAACACGAACCATATAATATTTTTCAACCTATTTTGACTTCTAATTCAAGTAAAAAATAATGAATTTTGATTACTTTAATATGCATGTGCAATTGCACAACAATTAATAATATTTGGTATTTAAATTAGGGAGGGGCCGCGCGAACGCGTACCCCCGCTACCGCAAATTATGACGTCCACTCTCCCGCTTTGGGGAGATGGTAGAACGCTCGCCTCCCAAGTGCAATGGAGGCCGCTGCCCTAAGCCACGGATCTTCTTGATCACCGGTCGACCCCGTCCAGGTAAGTATGTTTTTTGGGTGGTCACGAGTCTTCTTTTCTACACCTCTTGCCTCCCTCGCCCACCTATTGTAGTCGATGTGGGACTAAAAGCATACCGATCATTGCGTTTCTTTCGGGTTATGTTTCGGACTCACCGCACACTCTCTTAGCTACGATCACAAATCTGACACAGAGACGACTGATGATGATGATACGGTAATGACATTTTCATGAAATTGGTTGATTGGGAACCGGTTACCTTACGGGAGGCATCCAAGTCTGGAGTTTTAACTGCATGATGATTTTGTACTAATCCAATCCATAGAAGTCACGTTGCAAGAAGGTGATAGATGTTTCGTATGTTTCGAGGAGACAATGATATTATTTTATTCAATTTAGCTAAAGATTACCACGAACCTTATAATATTTGGCATTTAGATTGGGGAGGGGCCGCGCGAACGCGTACCCCCGCTACCACAAATTATGACGTCCACTCTCCCGCTTCGGGGAGATGGTAGAGCAGAGCGCCTCCCAAGTGCAATGAAGGCCGCTGCCCTAAGCCACGGATCTTCTTGATCACCCGTCGACCCCGTCCAGGTAAGTATGGTCTTTCGTTGGCCACGAGTCTTCTTTTCTAAACCTCTTGCCTCCCCTGCCCACCTATTGCAGTCAATGTGGGACTAAAAGCACATCGATCGTTGCTGATGATACGGTAATGACATTTTCATGAAATTGGTTGATTGGGAACCAACCTTTCGGGAAGCATCCAAGTCTGGAGTTTTGACTGCATGATGCTTTTGTACAAATCCAATCCATAAAAGTCACGTTGCAAGAAGGTGCTAGATGCTTCGTATGTTTCGAGGAGACAATGATATTATTTTAAACAATTTAGCTAATGATTAACACGAACCTTATAATATTTTTCAATCTATTTTGGCTATTACTTCAAATAAAAAATGATGGATTTTGATTAATTTAATATGCATGTATAATTGCATAACAACGAAGAATATTTGGCATTTAGATTGGGGAGGGGCCGCGCGAACGCGTACCCCCGCTACCACAAATTATGACGTCCACTCTCCCACTTTGGGGAGATGGTAGAGCAGCGCGCCTCCCATGTGCAATGGAGACCGCTACCCTAAGCCACGAGCCTTTTTGATCGCCCGTAAACCCCGTCCAGGTAAGTATGTTCCAACGTCGGGCACAGGTCTCCTTTTAAACTCGTTTCACTCTCCCAACCACACTGTTCTCTACATGTGGGACTAAATAACAGAGAGAAACGGACTTTGTTCATCACCTTTTCACTACACCCACGCCCACAGCAGCACAATCTCCTGTAACGAGATGAAGCCACTAAAGAACAAATACAGTACATCAGGAGAGCTTTCTGCTGCTTGGGGAGAGATGTCGCTTTATATCTGTGACCTCAATTAATTTGTAGAGTGAGACTGATGATGACACGGTAATGCCGTCTTCATCAGAAATGGAACCGAAGGCCTCTAAAGCCTGGAGTTTAAGTGCCTGGTATTTTTGTGCAAATCTAATCCACAGAGCAACCTCAACCTTCTTCAACAGTGGTTATTGGAGGGCTATTAGGGTGCGCTATACGTAGTTGATTACTAACTGTTCGAAAAGCTCGACAGGCAAACTTGCTGTAGTAAAATAAGCATAAAAAGGAAGAATTAATCATATGCATACCTTGCACTAATTTTTGTATTATACAGCAAACACAAACAAATATGTAGGTGCAATTGATCTCGATCAAATTGCCAGTCAATAAAACAACGTTGAAACTCCAAGCCTCGTCATTTCATGAAACATCATTTGAGGATTACTTCAATCGTGATTCAGTCCAAACTAGTGATTCGTCAGCAACATTTAACTCTATTTTACATTATAATTAGAAATCTTCGTTGTGCTTTATATTTAAAGATGATGCGTAACATGGAAGCTGCCAAGAAAAGAACAGGACACCGGCGATTGAAGAGCATAAAGAATTGAGAGAATGATGCTGATCCACTCGTTGCCAACACACACCAGCAAATTAACGAAATGTGTAAAAGCTGATGATGCTGATTAGAATGGCTTTAAACACTAGCGTACAAGCTTCAAAAGGGTAAAACAAGATGAACGAGAAGTTATAAATATGTAATCTTCTCTGCAACAAAGGAATGAAGTTTTGACAACTATCCTTGCCACTTATTAATCTAATGAAAGCACCACTCCCAGAAAGCGACGAGCGGCAAAGTCACTGCTTGATTTGAGTTTGATATATATCTCACCAAATAGGTAACTTGGACGACAGCCAAAGTCAAGAAATTGTACTTACAACAATCTTCATCCTTTATATATTGTTGTCAATTCGACCAAGGCTTAAAATTGACAAAAGCTGGTCAATTTTACTCTGCTGTTACTCTTTCACTGACTGTAGAGCCAAAAGATGGTCCACCCTTGCGATACGATATCAGGTACTCTACAGGGTAGCCTTTCAGTTTGTGAGGAACAATACCTAGATCCTTGAATGTCAAAGCTGTAAGACAACAAGATGGTCATGTATGAGAATGATGGCAGTTATGGCTTTAATGTTAATAATATTAATATTACCATTATCTGATACTACAGTGTCCACAGTGAAAGAGTTGATCTGATCCAGATTGAATATGTCTGGGTTGGGTAAAGGGAATGGCACTTTCTTTAACAACAATTCTCGAGGAGTTGCAATTGCCTGTAACCAGTGAAAACATGTCAGACAAAAAAATACATACCTGCAAGCATAAAGTTGTGATTGGGGCAGCTGGATAGGCTGATGTGCTGAGAATTGCAGAAGTGATAATGTATCAAGTCAAGTTACTGTGTCGATTTGTATCTACCTAGCAAGGGCTTTACTAATATGATATTTTGACTCCTAACAAGCTTACCATTCATGAATTTATGCACCTGATAATACATTTTGTTGCCTTAAAGACCAATTAACGTAGCTAGATAGTACCTCCATTTATGATCTCTAAACTTGTCCCATGTGTATTTAGTATATTTAAACGCCCATGTTGTTCTATTTAGTTAATATCAGTAGTAGTAGCAGGCAGATGTTAGATTCAGTTGGAGTTGAATTTCATAGATACACGTAGAAAAGAGAAAATGACAAGCTATAACAAAAAAGGTCCAATAAATTGTACTTGCAATTTGAGCAATCAATCAAACAGTTGGTGTTTACTGGCAGCCAGAATGTCAGCTCTGTTTGCCTGATTGTTGTGTCACCATGAAAAGAAAGGCAAGAAAGAAGAAAAAGTTCATGCAGCTAAATCTTGATCCAAAACAAAAATATTGTCTCCATCTCTTCTCCATCTTAGAGAGGTCCAGTGAGTTCTGGCAAGCACAATGAATAATGCCGGCAGCCATCTCTGCAGTATAGTACTAAGTAGGGCACTGCATGCAGTGAATTAAGGGTCTAGGACTCAGAAAATATAGAAGTCCCTGACCTCTTCCGATAACCTAGACTGGGTATTACTGAGCAGGATTGATTCACCATCTGGTTCAGCCTTAATGCATTGCCCAGAAGTACACAACTGTTCCACATCCCAAAGCTTTGATCGAAAGAAAAGCATTAGCCGAAACTTTAAGTTTCAGCCAATACTTTAATCTCTGGTAGCAATGGCATCAACTGTTTACAGCCTCGCACAACCAATGGAAGTACCTTTAGCATATTGATCACATAGGCAATTAAGGATGAATTTCAGGAAAATATCTGTTGATGTTCTACTTGTTGAAAATAAACGGCTGATAAAGGATTGGATACTTCCACTTCCAGGTAACTTTGTTAAGTGTTGGAAACGGCAACCACAGTTGCTGGTTTGCAAATTTACATACTTCCAAAAAGTTTCCCTCATCCACTTTAATCCCTTGATCCCACCACACAGTAGGTGTAATGACCATCCATGTCACTCTCATGTTGGTCTGCACGTATTGTCTATACATTCTAGGTCATTGTCACCCACAATTTCAGAAGCTACATTCTTTGGTCTGTGCATTATCGGCCTAGATTGACACGCTGTTGTGCAATTAGATATTCAGAGATGGCATTCAATTGATTATCTAAATACATAAAAGCTTCATTATAGTCATTAAATCCCAAGGGATCCAGACAGGTTTTGACATCCCATGTCTATACTCAAAAACCTTTAAGACCACTGAATATTTCACTAAGAACACTAGTGTGACTCTGGTGGTCAGCAGCTAACTATATTCTAATTATTTGTAACTTATAAAGAGCAGAAGAAAGCAAAATTTCTGTGATAGAAGGTTCACATCTATGAGAAACAACTCCACAATGGAAGACTATAGCTCTTAATGTAATGTGTTTCACAAGATTATATGATTCATATGATGGAAGAATAATAATTTTAAAAAAGCTCCCTAAGCCTCAGCTGGCTTTGATATTATGTAATTATAGCAACCCATACTCCACGGAGTACTCCAAATCTTGGTATATGCTCTAGTCCTTTACCAGATACTACTTGCTATGGAAAATCACTAGTCACCAAATGATACTCTTGCTATCAATTAAGTGGTCTTATTGGGACCAAAAGAAGAAAACTTAAGACCTCCATGTGTAACCTATTACCAAAACATTGCCTAAATGCATTGAGACCAAAGCAGATACCTTATATGAAGATTTGCTCATTTGGTTGTTCTGACAAATCAAGACATGTTAATAACAGTTCTCTTAAAGATGAGGTCAAAAAGTTTCTAAAACAAGGAACGCATCAACATTAGTGTTTTCATACCTTTGCAATAGGGAAAGGAATTTTCACATATCGTGGCCATTCCCGTATCATGTCATACATCAGTTCTGCCTGCAATCACTCCAATCTTAGTATTAACTATTAATTCGATTGTAGTTCATTCAAACGAAGTAACAGAATTATGGGGGAATGAATTTCAAACAGGTATTTTTGAATTTTCTTTTATAGTATGTCACATTGAAAGGCTATAACATCTTTTCAATACATCTAAAAATATTAAAAACTTATGCAGAATACTGACCAGTTGATGTAGAGTATAAACCTCTGGTCCACCAAGCTCATAAACCTTTCCCATGCTACTACCATCATCTTTCAAGGAAGCCATAATTGCAGCAGCCACATCAATAACGTAAACTGGTTGAATCCTGCAGACATTGATTACCTGATGTAATTCACAGGCATAATGAAGTTTGCATTTGTTATGGGAAAAAATTTATAATTCATGACAATAGCTATCTCCATAAAAAATTTAGTTGAAATAAGATATGTAAAATACTTTGTAGATCCATCTCCAATGAGTGGAAGAAAGCTCCATTTTTTGGCAAATTGTGCCCATCTATTCAAAATCCTATCTTCTGTACCAATCATAATTCCAGGCTTCATAATTGTGGCCTGAAAATAAAACATAACTTTATTAGTTCAAAATGAAGTATGATGCGATCCAATGAATAATGAGAGTTGCCTTCTCTCCTTCCACTGAAAAAATTAGGAACCTCAACACAGATTAGAGATAAACTTTCAATACCATTTTTCATGGCATAAGATTGAAATAATAAACTAATCATCATCTACAACAGAACAAGAATTAAAACCATGTGAAGAATGCACAACTGTCCATATTAATTAGTCTTCTTCTTTAATTACAATTGAGCCACATCAAAAATTCCAAAACTTTAGCTCGTATGAAGAAAAACACATCAGTACAAGAAAACTATCCCAAAATAATTTAAAATGCTAAATAAATTTCAGGTTTCCTTATAAGACAGAACATAGTTAAGCTAGTTTGCCAACTCTTATAGCTGAACTAGTTGACAGATCGAAACATTACGACCTTGAAAAGAACCTTTAGAATTTCATGCAATTTCTGATATACTTGTCAAAGAAACATTCCTACCTTGATCAAATAAAGAACATCACATCCAATAGCTAAAAGCTAAACATGAATCTGTCTCAAATAACACAACAATCATAAATAAAAATTTTAAATGAAAAATAAAGGAAGATGCCAAGCATCGGGACCCTGGTTGCACAGGCTCCCAAATGCCAAATCATGCTGACAAATGCCAGTTGCACTGACACATAGCCTGGCCAATATTTGATTTATATCAGCTGGTGCAAGAGGCATAAATGGATCACACCAGAAACACAGCAAAACAGCCCCAAGTCGTAAAACAACAATCCTTATAAGATAACATTCCATATTATATCATTCTAAGTGTGATATTAAAAACTAATATATGCTTTGTCATGACAACAAGAGTACTCAGTCAAGAAAAACGAAGTTTTGCACTTAACATCACTTTAGTTGTTTTCAGAAGAAAAAAAAAATTAATAAACATAAAACTAGATAGGAAGGGACAAAAGTATCAGGCCATACATCCAACAAGAAATCATAAATTTATCAAAATTGAAGAAAGGAACACAAATAGCCAATAAGCTTAGTGCAAGTTATAAACCATTAAAAAAAATCACAAAAAATTTCAACAGTCTGGAATCTGTAATTTATGCCCATCAACCAAATTCTTAAAGTATTCTATGTATCCAGAAGTTGCATGCTTATCAGACTCTTCAGTGGTTTTAATATCAAACAATATAACAATCATATTTTGTATCGAAGATATCCTAGAAAGCTAGTTTCTAATATTTGGTCATATGATTTGTACACATAATCAAGTATATACAGACAAATCACACAAGATCCATACCCATCCTATCCTAGTTCATAGCCAAAATCTTAGATTGAGTGTTTTGGCATTATCAGGCACAATAATGTCCCTACAACAGGAAGCAGCCCATAACAAACTAAAGAAAAACAAGACGACCAAAGGTAGACAATGCAAGGAAAACCATTTAATGTTGCATCTGAGACTTCATGTTTGTATGATCACACATTTCTATTAACTATTAAAACTAACTGAAGACATAGTATGATTATTACCTCTGGGAACTGTCTAAGGACAGCCTCCTCTGCGGCAGCCTTTGCCCTCAACATTCTGGAAGGAGATGAAGAAGATGCCCCTAAGCAAGAAACTTGTACGAATCTCATTATACCTCCATGTTCTTTAGCAATCTGCACAAGAAAAAAAATTCAGTCCACGACAAACTTAAGTAGCATCTTATTTTTATATTGCAATTACGATTTACCACAAAGAAGCAATGTCAAAAATGGTAGACTAAGCATATTATAAAACATAATCATACAACTCATGTTCGAAACACAAAGAAGAGCAACAAGAATATTGAACTTAGAGAGAACATAGTGGTGCGGGTAAACCTCAGAAGCCAATAAACATACATACATGGAAACATCTGATAAGTGTCACAAAGCATCTGAGAAGTACCAATTTATCTGTCAAACACAACATGGACAAAACAATCACTTTGAAGTGTCTGTGCTTCATAACTTATTTATGAATTCTATTTTATAGGTTGGAAGAGATTAAATCACTAGGAATCAAAGTTCAAAAATGAGATTTTCGAAAAAAATTGGTGTTAAAACGAGACCACAGTAGCATGGAGTTCAATAATAATTAGCCTATGGTTTGCATCAATTTTTTCATTGCTGGATTTCTTTTTTTAGTGTTGTTGGCAATCCCATGTTGCCACTGGCCGGTACCCACTCAGAATTTTGATCAAAACTCATCTAACCACCACCAAACTCCAAAACATGTTCCATCCCTGAGTGACCTTATCCCGATGAAATCATAGCCAAATAAACCCTTGAATGACCCCTGAAGAGGATCAACAAGATTTATCTAGCAGTTAGTCAGTTATTCCTTTAAGTCATTTACTTAATTCCACCCAAACCCATTTACAAAGATCCTAAAACCTGCAAGATAAACACCCACTGTCCTATAATAACTCATTTAGAATGAGTACAGACCCTTAAAACCAAATCCTACATACAAGAGTACCACATCAGTTCAGCAATCTTAAGACATGAGAAATCCTTGCGTTTTCTGATCTTTTGAGACAAATTTAGGCCGATACACTACCATGGTTCAACAAACCCGTAACAAGAAACCACTCACTAACTTGTTTAATGTCACACTGGAAACAAAATTTCCAATTTAGCCAACGCATCAATCATCCTGGCCGATTGCAACCTATGTTCTCCATTGTGGCAAATATTTCTTGAATGTGAACTTCTATGATGATAAGCATGCCTTTCAAGATTTTCATTAGTAGAATAACACCCATGACCCCTTTGATTAGTACCACATCCCTAATTAAGACTTTCCTACACCAACATCATAATTATGAATCAAGCAAAATGTCGGCTGATTGAAGTTCAAAATGATATGGGAATCAAAGAGCCACCTAGTTTGATGACTGTAGAATTTCAGTACATAGAATCGTGAGAGTCTTCCTAGAATTACACACACTGCCCAGCCTTATAACAGCACAACCCAACATAGTCACAAGTGCTAACACAGCATATGATGGTGTCCGCAGATCTCATCCATTCTCAAGGGGAAAAGAAAAAGGAAACCCTAGACAGAGTATCATTTAAGAAAATAAGAAATGTCATTAGCAACGGCTATAGTCTAATGCTCTTGGTCCTAGCAGTTGGCAACAAACACAAGCTGTAACCAAGATGAGTCCAAACTGAGGCCTCAGGGAAGGGATTTGAGCATCAACCAACATATGAAGAAGGGAACATATATCTAACATCAACAAACCAAAGAAATTAACTAGATTTGATATAATCTGGTTTACTTTTACTAAAAATCGGTTAGGACTAGTTGCAAACTACCTTTAACAAACTGATTTAGCTCTGTAAGATTCCCTTTGATAATACTGAAGTATAGAAGTTAGCATACCATCTAAAAATTGATCCTAAATGTTCTTCGGTGTCATTAATCGTAATTTAAACTTAACATAACAAAATGAAAATTGTTAATCAGTTGTCAGCCACCCAAATGATCTAGATCATCTCTTCCCAATTTCACAAGGTAGACCAATCACCAAAGGCCATTTGCATAGAAAAAACCACGCTAAAGCCTGAAATGGTCGAGAATACATTGCTATAATTGATAAAAAAATCTTTCCAAAAACATACCACTGCAAGTTGTTCAGCCATGGCATGGTTCACTTCTTCAAAACTGTAGTTTCGAGTCTCGTACTCTCTTCCTGTCACATCAAATGACCACTATGATTGCTTAATTTTTAAACCTCCAACATGATCTTAACACCACAGAAAGCACAAGTTATACTAACCAATTAGATTGAAGACCACATTTGACTTTGCCATTACAGCTTTAATTGAATTTTCATCTCTTGGATTGTACTTCATAGGGACAATCTGGGGAGCGAAATGAAACAATCCAGAAATAAGATCTTGAGCAAATAATTATGTTAAGTAGAAAGCAAATTTTATGATAATCTAATTGAAAGCTCTCATACCTGACCAAGGTCGCCCATCAATTTGAGGTGCCGGTGAGAATCCTCAGATCCCCGAAAAGGAACCAGCACTTGTGAGCCCATTTTAGCTGCACATGGAAGAAGAAAACATATCTCATGATAGGCACTAATGAAGGGTTCTTATTGGTCTCCACCTCTGAAGGTGACAGTAATGGCCCAAAAATCTTAAAGACTCCTAGAAAACCTATAGTCAAGATGCATAATAGTCTTAACCACAATAATCAGCCATTTCCCTAATAAGAATTTTAATGATGTTTTGTTATATTGATCATCTTTAACCATTAGTCATATCACGTTGAGACATTACACGGTCCAGCAAATGAAAAGAAAACCAAAATGATGTACCATCAAAAGAAGAGAGAGAAAATCAAGTCAGAACTCACCAAGCTGGCTGACAACATAACGGCCAAGAAATCCAGTAGCTCCAAACACAGTAGCAACAATTCCACTGCCATGATGGCCAATCAAATTAGATCATGAAACAACAACTGAATAGACATTACAAGACAGCAAACTATCCAGAGTAAAATTCCAGTACAACTTGCACTCCAGAAGAACAATGTTGCAGACTTCAAAGGATATTTTTGGCCTTATCAATCATAAACATCATAAAAACTCAATCAGGTAACTTCATTAACAAACGCAACAATTACAAATCAGCAACGTTATCCGGATCACCATAATTATCATGAAATGAAGCAAATTTAGGTCAATCCACTTCATAAACTACCGGAAAAACAATCACTAGATGATAAACCAAAATCGTTCTACACCGCATGAGATTGAACACGAAAGCGCATGATTTACCTGACAGAAGATCGTCCACCGGTTCCCTTGCGGATGAGATGGCCCGTTCCCTTCACAGCAACCGTAGATCCATAACGAGGGCGATCGACTCCACATTCTACGCCCACAAATCTTTCAGTAAATGATACCAATTTTTACGTTTTTTGACCCCATAAAAAAGAATCAACAATGCAGAGACGATTGAATTAAAGGAGGACGATATCAAGAAAGAAAATCGATGGAGTTTACCAGACGAAGACAAAGGATAGATGGATTTCAAGGTCGAGAGAGCGGGCGATTGCTCTAGGAATCGCCGCCCGGAGCGCCTCCAACCAGCCTGCATCATTTCGAAAAGGTGTCAGGGTTCCCCAAGTCGCTCGCCGGGTACAGCGGCGCCGGTGAAGGCAGATCAAAATAACCCCCAGGTCTGATGGGTTGATGAAAAGGGGAGCGGGTTAATAAACCCCCAAAGTGTTCATGTTTGGAGGCCCAATAAGCGAATGAGAGAATGAAGCCCGGCCCAATACAAACCCCGAATGGATCTCCAATGCCTGATGTTATTTTGTCCGATACCTGTAATGCTAAATATTAGTGACAATTTACCAGAAAAAGCTTATAATATTAAACTTTTACCAGATGATACACATTTATTTAGTTTTTACTAAAAAAATTTAAAAAAAAATTATTAATACCCTTGAATTATGCTATTTCAAGTCACAAATCCACGAGCCGATTCATTTCATTATAAGTGATTCCGATCAAATCACTTTATATCGGGTCGAGTTTAGTGATAATAGATTAGGTTCTACTTTATTGAATCCATCAGCATAACCAAGATATTTTTTTATTAAATCAATTTAAACTTCTTTATAACTACTTGTATGTCATTTTAAGATATTTAGCATTTTTTTTATTTCGTATGATTTTAGGGTGAATACCAAGGTATTTTTTGGTTAAATCGGTGATCGAATGTTACTGGTTAAATTTTCATCAAATCTATTTAAAGTACCTTACAACTACTAGGGTGAGATGCTAATTTATTTTTTATTTTTTATTTTTATATAATTTTAGGATGATTAATTTTTGAAATATGATTTTTTTTGTTGAACACACGATCGAGCATAACTTCTTGAATTTTCATCAAATTTATCCAAACTTTATTGAAACTACTAGGGTAAGATGCTAATACATTTATTATCACTTTTTTTATTTTATATGAATTTATGATGATTAATTTTTGAAATCTAATATTTTTATGTTGAATTTTAATCGAACATAATTTGAGTGTAATTCGAGTTAATTTTCATCCGATCAATTTAAACTTTTATAGAACTACTAGTACTTATTCTAAAATATATAATATTTTTATTTTTATTTCTTTTGAGTTGGACGATAAGTTTTCAAGAATGATATTTTTTTGGTTAAATATGTAATCAAGTATAAATTTAGTTAATTTTTAACAAAATAATCCAAACTTATCTAGAACTACTAGCATATTATTATAAGATATTTTACATAATATTTTTAATTTATGATGGATTAAGGATAATTGTATATATATTATATTTTTTAGGATAACTTGAGTTTCTTAGTTTTATTATATTCAGTGAATTACTGTACGGTATAACGACTAATCTAGTAGAGTATAAGGAGGAGGAGCAGAAAAAAAAAAAGAAAAAAAAAAGGAGGAGATGAAGGCAATTTGGGAATGAGGGTAGCAGGATATAATTTGAAAAAAAAAAAGGATAATCTAGGATTTAAGAGGAATAAATCAAATATTTAAACTTTTATTGAATCGATCCAAGAGTCAATCAATTTTAACAAACATCGATTAATTTTTCTTTATTTTACAAAAAAAAAAATAGTAATAATATGAAAAAAAAAAAAACTCATGGTAAAACCTAAATATATGGTATTAGCAATATTGTTTGGTAATTTTGCATCATTTTGGATTCCATACAAGTAATATGAAATTTTTGGTGTTTAAATATTTATCCAGAAAATTCCCATTAATTTATTTTTAGTGGACTAGGTTCCTTTATTCAGAATTTATCTTTTTTTTTATATAAATTTTAGTTTTACATTTAATTCCATCTAACTAATTTTTTTTCAAAAATTTCTAAATTTATTCAAATCAATCAATCAATCCAAATCAATCCCTCTCCATATCCTCTCTTTTTCTTCGTGACAGTATCTACAACTCCTTAGCTGAAATATGGCATTTCCAAATTTAAAGTTGAGCTCTATATGTTATATTATATGATCATTTATAATTGGATAAGATATATAATATAATTAATTAGATTCTAATGATAAATATTAATCAATAGAAAATAAGTTTATATTATAATAGGATTCCTTAGGGGATATTGAAGGAATTCTCATAATAACTTATCATATATTTTCTGTTCTTGTCATTCAATTCACTGTCATTCATCTCAAACTATGCATGCACATACATGCAAATGAGGTGATCCATGATAAATTATAAAGATAAGTAATCGATGTATTGTCTGACATAAAGTATATTGATGTATCGAAATTCATCATGATCTATATCGAGCATAGAAGAATGCTAGTCCATTTGACATTTGATTAGAATGTCGTTGATTAGAGGAAAGATCTCATCCATTTTGATTAGAATTTACAAATACAATATTACTTAAAAAATTTTGTTTTACAATAATAAGATGGGAGAGATTATGTGATCGAATAAAGATGTTATTATGCGAGCTATTACAAATGCAATAGTAATCAATAAAGATCTCCTTGATTCTCATCGTTTTACTTAATCATGTCATCGAATCCTTTTTTTTGTTTAATAAACTTGCTCCAAAGTCCAAACCATCTTAAACTTTCTTATTAGTACTCCAACATCATACTAACTTTCATTACATTATTTTTTTAATATTTGAGGGATTTTATGACTATTATTTGATGAATTCAATGTATGATATTAATTCAGGGGCAAGTATGATATTTTTGCAATGGATAAGGATAGGCGTGTAAAAAGCCCCAAACGGACTTAACTAAGACGACGTTCCCCTGCATCCTCACAACTCGTCTCAGGCTGGAGGCGTACACCGTGAGGCCCAAAGAGCGAGAGGGGCGAGAGATATCTTCGATGGCGGTGACAAGCGTCCGCAAGAAGAGGCAGCCACCGAAGCAGAGACGAAAGCACTCCTCAACTCCCATTTCACGGGTTTCCCCTTCCTTCCCTCCCGCCTTTTGCCTCCTCCTCTCCTCCTTCTTCACAAGATCCTACCTTTCCCTTTCTACCATCCCTTCTATCTCTTCTTCCCTTTTAAAGCCCTCCGGAGGTAGAGGAAGAGGAGGAGGAGGAGCCCAGTGAGGAGATCCTCGGAATGGAGTCCGGTTCCACCGGGGAGGGGCACATCAAGGGCGTCCCGACGCACGGCGGCCGCTACGTGCAGTACAATGTGTTCGGGAACCTCTTCGAGGTCACCGCCAAGTACGTTCCCCCGCTCCGCTCCATCGGCCGCGGCGCCTGCGGCATCATCTGGTGAGCCAAAAAGTTTCCATCTTTGTAGTTTTCCATCTGTTTCGAATTGCTTTTGGCGGGCACATGCTGGAGAAGCGTCGAGTTCCAATTGGGTTCTTGTGTTTACTTTGTGCTGGATTGAAATTGGAAAAAAAAGAAGAATAGGTAGGGTTCCGAATGATTTATGATGCAGCGGTTTGGAGTTCCGACTTATCATCATGTCTGAGACATCCAAAAAGACCGAGCAGAACTTCTTGTAGCAGAGAGATGGACACTAAACTAGTAGTGGCTTGAGGCGATCTGAAATCTATATCGTCCCATAGGAAAATACTTTTATAAGACAAGAAAGATGACCTTGAGTCTTGAGATGATTGGAATGAAGTTTGCTTAAGGGTTCTCCTTTAGATCACACTTTTATAAGACAACCTATATTATGGGGTATGCTTTTCAATGTCAAACCTTTACTGCAACGTTAATTACATGCCATCTTCATGATCCCGCTAGTGCTCCTTGCTGCTTTTAGTTGACTGATGTTTATAGTGGATCCTGATCCTGAGCTTTATGTTGTCTACTTTAGTTATGCGAGGTCAGCCTGTGGAAGAGGCACTGCACTCTTTTCCCAATTTGTCATATATATATTCAAGAAAACAAAATATAATTTAAGCTTTTAAAATGAAAGTATGAAAGGAAACTCATTTTGCTTGATTTTACCTGAATTGCTCCTATTGAAAATTTGCTATCATTTACCATGGAATATTTGAGCTCGTAGTTGATCTTATGTTGACATGAAATCTGTGATGACCACGAAGACCAGTCTGTTGTCTAATGAGAGACATGCCTGACATGTGCCTTGAGTGGAAGTTAGGGATAATGAGGTACAAGTTTTTCCATTACGACCATGAGCAATGTGCAGTAGGCACATGGTGTTCACAACAAGGCACACAGTTTACACCTTGACTCACTCCGTGTGTATAAGGTTCAATGGCATGCTTGAATAATGTGCCATGTGCTTGATGGAGGAAAAAATATGTGTGATTCTTGGTTTCCAGATTCAGTTTCTTCAATTTTAGGTGATTTATCTAGCATCGCCACTAAATTCACTGCACTTGTATGTTGTTTCTACTTTCTACTAAGCTTTGTTCATTCTTTTGTTCTCTGCTCTTTTGCTCTCATATTCTGTTTTTTCTTTATTCTTCTCTATCACTAGGGCTACTGGCATTGCATTTTGGAATTGATTTTAAGCTTCAAGTATGTTTCTCTCAAGTTCAAAGCCAAAGCAGGGAAATGTTTGGTTGGCTACATTGATTAAAACTGAAAATGTATCAGTTTAATCAACAGCTTGAATTCAGAACTGGATTGATGTATGAGACAAGGACAAGATGTTTACCTTCACACAAATACTTCCATGCTTCTTCCAATTTTTTATCCTTTCCAAACTTTGTTCCTTCTAAAGCCAAATAATATATTTCGTCCTTTGGCCTCTTCTCCTAAGACTTCCAAGATAGACGACATAAAGATGCCGCAGCCTTGAATTTGTAACAGTATTATATGTACAACAAATGAGAAACCTTACCATTGACACCAAGCTTCACCCTCTTAAAAGGACTGTTGGGTACACAAGGCTTTATCAAATGTGGGCACTAGGGAAGGTTAATATATGTGGATTTATTATTGCATGCAAAAATCCATTTCCATAAGTATGTGTACAAAAAACAATTTTATACACATCCAATGTGCATCTCTGGCCAAATCATTTGATTCATTTCCAAAACCCCTGGATGCCCTTGCACACCTCATGCGAATTTATGGACAACTTGGGCACTTATCCTATAGTAATATTTTTAATTTCCCTATGCTTCATTTTTCATTTATACTTTTGTGTTCATAAATTATAATCAAAATAGTAGAATTCTGCTTAATGGTATCTCTACGTCCTGTGATGCATAAAAAATATTTTCTTTTTTTCTTTATTTACTGAGAGTCATTTTTTTATTTAATATGGCCGAAACGAAATCACTGGTTGTGACCCATAATCACAGAAGTGCAAGAATTAATTGTACTTAGGTCATCCTCAAAATGAAACTTGAAACAGAATACAATTAAGGATCTGCTTATTAATGGCCTTTTCTTTTTTTCCTCTTTTTTGTTTTTTTATTGTTTGACTACTGCTTTTTTCCTATCTTGCTGTATGCTGCTATTTCTGGATACCACTTCAACTATTCTGCTTGGCTGTACTGCTGTTGTTGCTGTCAACCCTCTCCCTTTTATTTTGCAGAAGTGCCAAAAAATTTTCAATTCAGTCATCTTCAATATCAAACTTGAAACATAAAAATTAATGTTTATTTGTGGCTTTTTCTTGTTTCTGTATGTTCCATTTCTTTTTCTGTTCTATTTTTTACTACTGTTGCATTTCAAAGTAGCCATATGTTTGGGTGATCTTAATTTTCTTATTTATGCTGCTATATTTTGTTCCACCTCTGCTTGATTTCTCCTTGGCTCTATTGTTACTTCTACACAAAATATCTCATTGTGATACATTTCTGTACTTACACATTACTTGTAGGTTCTAAGAGACTGTAGGGGCTTTTTATGATTTGAGCTTCTAACAACTTGGGGTGTATAGTCGTAATACTGTGATACCAATTGATATTAATAGGGAAAGAGGGTGATACTCTTAATTGTTGCATGTATACACCAAACGTTTGTTAGCCATCTAATGTGAGTGAAATACTACTCTTAATGTGTATATACATGACCAATCAGGCTATAGTTTTGAAGTGGGTAAGATGTTCATCCCATGGGCATGGAAGAAAAAGCATTGTATTGCAGACATAAATGGTACCTTTTTGCAGCATTCTTTTACCTTTTGGCTTTTCCCTAGAAGTGGTACATTGTTTCAAACTTTGTTTGTCTTATTTGCTTTTGAGTGTTTTTTTTACATTGACATACTTTGCATAACCCTTCAACCAAGTTGGAATCAAAATTATAATTCTGAATTAATTTAGATTTTTTTTTTTCATTTTGTCAGCACAGGATAATCCATCTACTTTGCTGAAGACTTTGTTAGCTTAATTCTTCTAATCAATATTTGGTACTTCCAAGACTAAATAGGAGTTATTTCTCCCTTGTCTCTAGTGCTGCAGTGAATTCTCAGACCCATGAAGAGGTTGCAATAAAGAAGATTAGCAATGCATTTGATAACAGAATTGATGCCAAAAGAACCTTAAGGGAAATAAAGCTTCTTCGTCATATGAACCATGAGAATGTAAGTTAAGCATGAAAATGACTTCAACTTTCCTTTAGCTTCTCTGAAGTTGTTTCTAGTTATGCTATGATTCATTAATTTGCATTGTTGTTCCTCATTCATTTTTCCTTGATTTTAGTTTTTCTCTCTGAAGTTGTTTCTAGTTATGCTATGATTCATTAATTTGCATTGTTGTTCCTCATTCATTTTTCCTTAATATCAATTACAAGTTATCTATAAGTAAAACAGGTTTTGTGATGGTTGATGATGGATGGCCCTGTCATAATTGTTGTCCATCATTGAAATGACTTAATTCTGCACTTCAGATAAAACCAGCAGAAATAATTATGGTTTTATTTTATGATGCCCAATCTTTACAACCCAGGAATAATTATGGTCAGATGTTTCTTGGTCTTTCCATCAGGTTGTCTATGGATTTCAGTCATTAATATCAATTACAAGTTATCTATAAGTAAAACAGGTTTTGTGATGGTTGATGATGGATGGCCCTGTCATAATTGTTGTCCATCGTTGAAATGACTTAATTCTGCACTTCAGATAAAACCAGCAGAAATAATTATGGTTTTATTTTATGATGCCCAATCTTTACAACCCAGGAATAATTATGGTCAGATGTTTCTTGGTCTTTCCATCAGGTTGTCTATGGATTTCAGTCATTATCTTTCTTTGCAATTATGGAGCTCCACAATTTTCAGCTTTTAAAAAAATTATCCTTTGTTCAATTCCTAATAAGTTGCCACTAATTATTGTTAACACAAGCTTCAAAATCATACATTTGTAACGCAAGCTCTGTTGGGTAGGTTAATGAAACTTTGTCTCACAAGATTGCATCTAGCTTTCAATGTTAATATTTCAGCTAAAAATTTGGAATGATATCTTAGAATAGAGGGACATAGCAGATAAATCATGAGTTTGGATCAGATTTTTCTGATATAAAAGAAACATCAAAGAAAAGACACTAAGCAAGGGGATGCAGCAATGTGCACTGGCAATTGTGCAGGCCATCTGATATTGTCTGAAAGAAATGCTTGTTTCTCTGATTGCAGAAGCACTGAGATACAAATTATTTAGAGAATCACTGATGTGTAGAAAATGAAGTTTAGCAGGATGTCTGATATGAATGAGGATGAAAAAAGCTTCTTCAACGAATCTGTTGAAGATAACAGACTGAACATGAGACTCTGTAATCATAGACTCTGAAGTCTGTTTGTTTGAAGCTTGTTGCTGTGTTATTGGGTGGGAGCTACTTCTGATTGCCTTTATCTTTGGTAGCTTCTGTTGGTGGATAGAGGGAATTGTAATCCTTGTGTTAGAGTTTTGAGTTCTTTTCCCTTTTTTTTGTATTTTGACTTTGTACTTCATGTAATATTCTTGGTAATAAAAAAATTCAATTACTGAAAAATGATTTAAAACTAAAAAGAAAAAAATGTGGAATTCTTATTGTTTTTATTAGTCATGAAGAATACTTAATCTAGCAGTAGTCATGATGGAAATAGAAAGAGGATATTTTTTTATTCAATATGATATATATAATTTATCTGTTTTCTTGGAGGATATAGTTTAAGAAAGGAAACAATTATGCATAATGTATGGTTATGACAAATCTTGTTCATTTGGTACTATTACTTACTGCTACAGTTTGGTCAGATTAGATTTCTCTTATGCTTTGAATAGTTGCGTTTGATCTGACACTTTTAAAATGAAGTTCAATGTTTCCCAAGAGGATCTTCATCTTTTCAGGACATATGTATTTAATTTTTTTGAGACAGCATAAGTGTTTGACTGATGGAATTGTTATCATTCAGCGTTGCCTTTATAGTTTATACTTTATAGTACTTGCACATTGTGATAACTATTATCCATTACAGGTTATTGCAATAAAGGACATCGTACGCCCTCCAAACAGGGAAAATTTCAATGATGTATACATTGTTTACGAGTTAATGGATACTGATCTTCATCAGATAATACGCTCCAGCAAACCATTGACTGACAACCATTGCCAGGTTTGTTACTAGCAATTTCTGCGGATTGGACCAACTTGAATAAGGAATGAAGTTCTTCATGAGTTTTATATAATATTCTAATTTTTTTCTTATTGTGAATGTCTAAATATCATGTATGGATATCAAGTGAAACATTTCCTTGTCAATATTTTTGAGTGAATCTTATATTTTGATCCTCTAATGGGTTACATATAGTTTTTCTCTGAGCCCTAATGTTTGTGTTTGGACTTTGGATGGACATATTGTTCCAGTTATTAGTCTCCTTCACTTGTAATCTCAATCCATTTTGTCATCGAGTGTTTTTCCCTTGATTTTAATATTTCTCAATTTTTTGTTGTTGTCCATATGTAACTTTTTGGAAAGAAACTATAAACTTTATGTGAAGTGCAAAGCTCAAGAATTTCTAAATTAATTGGATGTCAAAAGAAACTCACATAGAAGGACAAAAAGACAAAAAAAAAGCAACATTAGATGAATTACTAAATAAAAAAATTTCATGGGCTCAATAAGCTTAGTTATTCCAGATTTTCTCATGAATAATATAGTCAAATGGAATATTGATGAAATCATGCAGGATGAAACGAAACTTGCATTGTACCGAAAGTATTACACAAAATGGAGAACTACTTTTTGGAATGTTTATAGCATCAAACAGAGATGGTAATCTCATAATAACTACTATTCGGAATGATTATGGCATATAATATAGAGCTAAATCTCATAATTTATGCTATGAAGTATCAATTGAGTGCATATCTCTGGTAACTTTAAGAATCCAATGATGTGTGTCATCTCTACAGCTTTCCAATGACTTTATTCTTGCATGTAGCAAACTGTTTAAAGGTCAAGGAAAAGACATGGTATTTTGATGCATAATGAGATGACGGGTATCTGTGGAAACATAAGATGTAAACCTCAATGGCTCTCTTGACTGACCCAAACCCATTGACAAAAATATTAATTAATCTACAGATACATTTTACGTTAGATCTGTCTGTGACTTTGGTAGAATTTACATGAACTTTTCTTGAATCTTTGTCCTGTACTGCATTTTGAAAAGTTTTCTAATGCATAGTAGAGTACATGTTTGTTACTGTAATATTAACTGTCAAAATTCAGTTATTGACATGTTCAAGGTTTCTAGCTTGTTAACCTAGAATTCCTTAGCAGTTCTTTTTTCTAGGCTCAAGATGTAACAATGCTTGCTATTCTAAAAATAAATTGCTAATGCAAACTTCAGTTACCAACCATCTATTTAGTTTTCATTAGTAAATAGTTTTGTTCACAATATCAAAGAACCTTAGTTTTCTTACATGTGCTGCATGATAGTCTGATATATCACAAGGATTTTCTTATCTAATAGTATCTTGACTTCCATGACACTCAAATATCCTTGGCAGTTCTTTCTTTATCAATTACTTCGAGGCCTGAAATATGTGCACTCAGCGAATGTCTTGCATCGTGATCTGAAGCCTAGCAATTTGCTTATAAATGCAAATTGTGACCTTAAGATTGGAGATTTTGGATTGGCAAGGACAACTTCTGAGACGGATTTCATGACTGAGTATGTTGTCACACGATGGTACCGAGCACCTGAACTGCTGCTGAACTGTTCAGAGTACACTGCTGCTATTGACATCTGGTCGGTTGGGTGCATATTTGGTGAAATTGTGACTAGAGAACCTTTATTTCCTGGAAAAGACTATGTCCATCAGTTAAGGCTGATAACCGAGGTACACTCGTTGAATGTATTCCATGGTTGAATAAAATTTTTACTTTGAATGTTTGGAGATGATTTACCTTTTCCTATGATACGCTTATTATCAACCAACTTAATATTATTGCAGATAATGGTTTACATAGTGATAAAGGTCATGGTTCTTGTTGGTATTTAACTTTCCTCATATTGTTAGAGTGTTAGTGCACCGTACAACAAAAGTTCTCTCTCTGAGTCAGGACAGTGCCTTGACTCTCTAAGATCAATTTTTTTCTTTGTAATGATTAAGTGGTTGCTAAACATTGACTGTGTATTTTGATTAGTTACAACTAATGAACCATTTACCTCCAATTGCAGTGCTTGTTCATTTTTAGTTTATTTAACAGATATGCCATGACTGTTCCTGTTTGCAGTTTGTGCATATTCATGTACATCAGAAAAACCAGGAAAGTATGCATATGTTTGAATTCTCTTCACGTAAACACGTTAACCGTAGTGACAATTTATTTTCTACTCCAAACTTTCTGATAGAAAGTTTATCATTGTTCACATTTTGGTGGTTGCGTTTTTCTTGAGGCTATCATATGTAGCTAAGGTTATTTAACTCTTGATAACAAGGTCAAAAGCAATTATTAACATCTGAAATGCAACCATCAGGCATATATGCCTTTTTATTCAGTTGGACAAGTGCACTTCTTTGATAGTACCTGAAGTCCATCTTTTGCAACCATATCCGTGGCTGAATGTTTACCAAAGCAGTATACCAATGTCATGTACTTTTATTTATTTGTAACAAGCCTAGTGTGCTTACACGCCCATGGCAGTGTAATTGACTTGTACTGGTCAACACCAGCCAACCAATGGCATACTGTTAAATTCTTGGTCTCTGTTTTTATGAAGAATTTCTCATATTCATAATATCTACATCACTTGGTGTACTCCCTCTGGTAATCTAGCTGCAGTTAAATTCCATTATGGTAGATGTGGTGTAATTGATATTATTGGTGACAAATGCAGAAAAATAATGTGCTTCTGAAAAATCAGTTTAGATTGTGTTTGAAATTCAATCATTTTTAAATACTTAAGCACCTATAGTTGGCGTCTTATGGTCCTGTAGAATTAATTGATAACTTCTTGTAGCCAATAATCTGACATGACATTGAAATTCTTCATCATGAAAGCTAATAGGTTCACCTGATGATTCGAGCCTTGGATTTCTCCGAAGTGACAATGCTCGACGATATGTGAGACAATTCCCTCAATACCCAAAGCAACAGTTGCATGCTAAGTTTCCCACCATGTCCAATGGAGCCATTGATTTGCTAGAGAAAATGCTTGTATTTGATCCAAGCAAGCGAATTACAGGTATGCGGCTGAAGTGATTTTTGATTGAGCTTTAGACTGCTGTCTTCGTTTTCAAGAGAGACTACCATTTCGTGTATGTTCTTGTGGCAGTTGACGAAGCTCTGCACCATCCATACTTAGCGTCGCTTCATGACATTAATGATGAACCTGTTTGCCCAACTCCATTCAGTTTTGATTTTGAACATCCATCAAATACTGAGGAAGATATTAAAGAACTTATTTGGAGAGAATCATTGAAGTTCAATCCAGATCCAGTGCGCTAGGATTTTTCTGTATGTTCTATATTTGCCGTTGGCATTTGTAGTTGGAACCAATCTTTGAAATGAAGCCTGCTAAACCAGTGAAGTCTAATCATTGGGCAACTCGTTGGACTTCTGCAAATTGATTCATGGCTTGAGGAAATATGATAACTTGGACAGCCTGAATCCAAAAAAGTGCTTTAATTGCCTACTCGGAAATGTATTCTTTGAGAAGCTTGTGCTGTTTGCATGGGAGATTATTTCATGTGCTATCTTCCTTTGTCAACTACTTGGAAGCAGTTGTTATTAGATCTTTCTCCCCGAATCTTCTTTGAAAATATAACTGTTTATGTTAAAATATTAGTATGAAACTAATATATGTCTTAGCTTTTGTATTTATCTGTCTTAAAAATCCTTTTTATGTGTTCTATTTGCTTGATCTTTAAGCATTTAAATCTTGTGGATCTTTCAATGGTGATTGCTTTATTACTTTTTCATGCACTGAAAACATTTATCTTCTCCACCATGTTTAAGTTGTCAATATTTGTACTAGATTCATACCATTAATTTTATCTACTTGTTGGAAGCAAGAAAAAAAACCTGGGTCTCACTATTCCAGAACAGATGCTTGGCATAGTGATCAGGCTTTCACCAAATCTATACCACAAATAATCTCTGTGTACTTGTTTTGAAGATTTTCTTTTACTAAAACAAAATTCTCAAGCTTGGAAAGTGCAGTGACAATAGGTTTTGGAGGATTAGCCAGGAATATTTAAGGTTGGTACACATCTCACATTAATTCTAGACAATGTTGGGCCATTCCAACCTGGAATGTCTTCACCAGAGGCCAAAACTTTGGAGTGAGGTAGAATCTAGGATGAACACGAATGGCTTGCAGCACAACCCCAAGTGGTACAGAATGGCATAACCTAACTATGGAATTAATGAGGGTCCATGACCACTTAGATACACAGCATTCATGGCCACAAAGAATGGGGACATGCATGGTGGGGTTGGAGCACATGGCTTTTTTGGCACCATTTCAGCCATCACTAGTACTTGCAGCTTGTGTTTGCCCAGCATTTTAACTCAACCATAAGTTGCTGCATGTGTCGGCCGTGATGGAATCGGGTGAAAAGGTACTGGTGGAGATGGTGATGCTGCAACAGCAGTCCTCCACTCCTTCTCCTTCCTCCTCTCTCCTGTGTTTGGGCTAACAAAGCACAGCACACCATGAAAGGATGAGTTGCCTCCTCTCTTCTTCTACCTCATTCCAAACCAAGTGTGGTTTTAGAACCGCAGTTCTGCAATCCAAACCAAGTGTGGTTTCGGTTCTACAAAATTTCAGATCGGAACCTTTTATTTTATTTTTATTTACGTTTAATCTTATATTTTTATTTTCGAAATCGAATCAGAATCGTCAGCTTCAGTTCCGTTTGCAGGTTTTAGAACCTCTAGAAGTTTGGTTCTAGAATTGTAGAATCGTAGAATCATTGATCGATTTCGATTCTGGTTGTTAGCTTCATGTATGCCCAAGTGAAGCTGTGAAATGGCTAAAGGCCAAGAAAAGAAATGAAAGTGAAGGTGGAGAGGTAGAGAAACAAACCATCACCATGCACTAAGCTTAAAGAAACCAAAATGTACGTATAGGATGGAGAAAAAGGAACATAGACACAATGAAAAGTTGTATGAAACCACAAAGCCTAATCATATCGATCAATATGATGCTAATGTAAATATAAAGTGAATCTCCAAATGTCAAAAGAGGTATGCATGTATAAGAATAGTCAACGTAGGCCTGCCTAATCACTGGCATTAACATGTAAGGATCAATCGATACGATCCATATATATAATCTATACTACTTGCAGTGAATCGATTCTTGCTCTCAGTTAGCCTCAACAACATATTGTAGTACTCTCCTCCTCTTTCTATCCTGCCAAATCATGCAGCAATTGAGTCCCCATCAAGGTCCTGCGGGGAACGCCTTGTGCCTCCCCATCTAACATGGAGAGCTCACCCTGTCGGCCATGGTGAAGGGGCTGTTGAGAGGCTGCAGAGAAGGATAAGCTCATGCCTCCTCCGTTGTGCTGCTGTAGCCCCAGCGTCAACGACACGCTCCTCCTCAAGTCGTCACTCGCAAAGTTGCTGTAGGAGGAGAAGACGTCGTAGTCGACGACTCCAAAGTGGTCTGCGCCGGAGACCCGCTGCTGCTGAGGTTGATGAACTCCATGGTGACTGCTATTTATGATCGATGAGAGTGATTCCGAGTCGTTGAGGAAAGGCTTATGGACAAGGCTGAGGGCAGAATTAGGGTTAGGGTTTTGGTTGGACTTGGCGTCCAGTTCCTTCATCTCCTCCGAGTACATCTCCTCCACCATTGGCTTCCATATCCTCACCCTTGCATTTATGAACCAATTGGAGACCTGCAATCCAAACCATGCGGAGATGCTGATGAATATGCACTTATAATGTGGCATCAACAGAAAAGGAAAACCAAAAGAAATGCATGTAGATGTACCTGGCTTCGTGACAGTCCAGCTTTCCGAGCTAATATGACCTTATCAACATCGCTTGGATACCTGAGAACAAATGTTCCAGATTTTTTCTCTTGATTAAGCACAACTAATAAGGCTAGTGAGAGAGGGAAGACAGAGTAGGATAAGAAAGACATTAGAACTTCATCATCTATAATCAGCAGAGAATGAGCGATTTAAGGGTTTGAGGACTAACGGGTGAAGGAAATGCTCGAAGAGCCAAGCTCGAAGAATAGAGACAGAGCGTTCGGGGAGGCCTCTCTGCGGCCGCCATGGCAGCTGCTGCACCATGCCGTGCTGCAGTGCTTTCTGCTGTCGAATGCACTGGTCGAGCAGCTTCAGCCGTGGTGTTTCCGCTCGGGTTCCTCCTGGTGCACTCGGGTCCGTCTCCCCCATCGCCTTCTTCACCGCGTTGATCTGGTCCACGATGCCGTCCTTGAGGCGCCTGAAGTGTCTCGACATAGCCTTGGACGCCAGCGTTGAGTAGACATCAGCTGCTCCTTCCCCGGCCATCGTCTCGAACGATGAGACCACGGCCTTCATCTGCTCACAATATTTTCTGTACCTCCTGTCCACCTGAATCCAAATCGGCGACGCAATTTAGAGGCACAAAAGAGTAGTACTAATAGAAATAACACATCATAGGAGTAAAGCAATTCTTCTGAGAAGAAACTAGTAGTAGATGTACTGTGAGAAGCATGGTGGGATCCATTTAATTGTGCAGTCCCACATGATCGAGCCTCACAGTTTCCAGTTCTTAGACGAATTAATTGGATCACTAAGATCATAATAACTGATGTAGAGATCACAATCAATGATAAGAAGAAGAAAAAGGAAGAAACCTACCTCTTCTAGCATGGAAAAGAGCTTTGCCTTCAACTTATGGAGCTCCAAATGGTTCATGGAGTATAGAGACTGTTGCCACGAAGAAGGGTCCCCTTCCTCCCGGCGGCTTCCCTGTTTGGGTCCCTCCTTTGAGTTATGTCCTTCCTGTATGTTACAGAATTCACTCAGAAGCTCCTGTGTTGGTTTTAGGTACTTGGATCTCTTCAAGTAGTGCTCCCTCCTCGCCTGCACGAAGAGCTGCTGCTGCTGCAAGGAGTCGGGCAGCCCGATTCCATCAGGAGACTTCACGCTGAAGTGGGACAAGGAAAGCTTCCTGTCAAGTTGCTCGCCCTCTTGGCAATCAAAAAGGGAGATCGACGAGGAATCATCCACCGGCCATGTGCTCACTGCAGACCCCATCCCAAAGTTCCCGTTGGACGATTCGGGGAGGTTTCGGTGGACGAAGTTCTTCATGAAGTGAGAACCCTGGCGCTTGGATGGAACCCCCAGCATCTCCACGCCTGATTGGATGCCCAAGAGCTCATGGTTATGCTCCAAGCCCTGTATCAAGGGATTGATTCCCAGCAAGAACTGACTGTATTCCTGAGCCATGATGAAGAAGTTCTACGGATGATTCATAAACAGATCTCAACCTTTGCGTGTCTCCTCTACAACAAGTTAGATTATTCTGAATGAAAGATCATAGTTCTCTTCGAACTACAAGGAAAGAAGAGAAGAAGCAAGGGGAGGAAAAGGAAAACAGTACGTAAGATATCGCTTCCTAAACTCTGACTGACATGTAAACCTCTCCGACTCCTTCCTCTCTCCCCTCCTTATTACTACAACACTCAACACATCGCTTCTCCCTTCGGCTCCTACCACGAGATCTTCTTTCCCTTCCTTCTCTCTCCTCCACTCGATGCTTCTTTTCTCAGATGGCTTCTGTTGGCCTTCTGCACAATTTGATCAGAAGAAGGAACAAGAGATTGGGATTCAAGATATTTTTGATACTAGAGAGAGAGAGAGAGAGAGAGAGAGAGAGAGATGTGGTCCTCCGTCCCAACTAATCCTCATTAAAGCGTGTATTAAAGTAGATTGTCCTTTTGGGGCCGGTGTCTGATGCCCGAGCAAACCTCACACCTTGGTCCTCTATCTCATTCATTTCCGGCATTTTCATCGGTAAATTACTTTCTCTGGGTCTTACCTGATAATTATCTGACATTTCGTAATCTAGCGCCGAGTGGTCCTCTCTCTCCTAGTATATTAATTGTCTTCATATGGCCGGCCCGACCTTGAAGAACTTGTGAGACGGTAAAGCAGACTGCAAAGATCATTGGACGGAACACACTCTCAGCACTAAATGAGCAGCGAGTTACTACCTAAACACCCTCAACTTCTTCCAACTTACTGCTACTGTTTCTTCCTCCCTTTGCTGCACCACAACACGAGAGAGTCTTTGCCTTGGCTGACATCGCCATCACTTTCTCTTCCCCTTTACTGTTGACAGGTAGAGGAGAACTGAAAAACTAAAAAATATTCAAAGATTTATGATTAATAATACATCAAAAAGTCAATGTAAAATTAATGTGATTCAACAATCTATGGAGAAAATCAAGTTCTTCATCATATAAAATTAATTATATGACCTTTGAGTTATCCTTTGAAAATTTGTATTCCTCCTTCCACTAGAAAATAGAAAATACATGAGATATTTATTCAATTACTAAACCATTTTTTTCTTTTATTAAGATTTCTTATCCTTCCATCTTAATAATAATAATAATTCGTGTCCAAATCATAGAGCTCCCTTGCTGTGTAGATGTTAATCTCGAGCATGTAAGACTGTGGAAGAGTATACGCTGCTGCGTGTTACACACGTCTCTTGATTTGCTTGCATGGCTGATGATGACCCACACAGTTCCTGGCATGCTTGGAGTCATCTGCATTAATTAGGTGGCGGGGTTCGATCGACAATGGACTATGCAGTATCATTTTGCTCGAGTGGGACATGAATTTGGATGACAGGTAGAGCGTCCATTTGACGACCTAATCACATTAATAAGCATCACGATGGCTTTGCAAACCCATGTCATCGACCACAATTTGCTTTACCATCAAAGGCTGTATTTAAATGAGTCAGCACGATTAGGTCCACGGGTCGATGTCAGGAGCCTCCTACCGGTTGAGCTGGTTGTCGGAGCCGACTAGATCCTTGAATCAAGGGGTGGGTTGGTCGATGGCTTGCCACGGGGCGCCAGTCCACGATTCCCGAGGTTGGGCTGCTTCCTGCAAAAATAGCCTTCGTCGGGTGATCCTTGACTTTGACCCCTCCGACGAGTAAGTCAGTTGTCTCCCTTTTTTTTTTCCCCCTCGGCCAGAGGTCTTTATACTACCGTCCGAGGGTCGGTCGTACATGGGTCGACATGACGAACGTACCAAAGTGTGCCTTGGTACGGATTTCGACTTGTCGTGTCTTAGGGGCGACACCGTCTCAGGATTCCCGAGATGTGCTGAGCAGCGGCTTAGTACGGATTCTGACCTAGCGTGTGACATCGGCTGTGATGGACCCAAAATACGCCCTATCACAATATATGCCTACTTGGGAGGAAAAGGGTTCTGTTTAATCCAATAATTTACATTGATATAAGACATCAATATTATTTGCAACAATAATAAAAAAAATATTGATTAACGTCCAAGATCTAAAATTACTTGCATAATTACCTAGCAATTTATTTATGATTTTAAATTGATATTTTTTTAGATCATTGTTGTATAGGAGGAATGCCATGGAATAAGATTGCATACAATAAAACATTGTAGGTGAGGGGAAGAATACTTTTATACGAAAAGAACAATTAATAAAAAATGAATAAAATTGATAAAGAAAACTCATGACTATTACTATATGAGAATCATAAATTACAAGATTTTTTTTTAGATTAAACGTAGGCTAAGGCTCTTGTATATTTTCTCATATAAACCTTTAAATTTTTTTCTCGCTATACAAACGCTATACGACCACTAAAATTGTCTTCATATCTCATGTCAAAATCTTGCGATACATGATATATTTATTTATATAATTAACTCTTTTAATTTTTCCTAATCTTTGCAAACCACCAAGTAAATTGCCTTCCCCTATATCAAATATATATATATATATACTACTTAAATCTTGAGAAACAAATAAAATCTATAATATGTAAAGATTTAAACACCTATAAATAAATCTCAAAAGGTAGAACTTATCATTGAATGCTATTAGTGACATTGCGTGTGACCCTTGAACTCGAAGAGAACTCATCCTTGATCTCGAAGATGAGAGATCGGTCAAGCTGGAGCGAAACCACTGGCACACCGGTGTGTGTTTGGTTTCTATTGTTATCATCATCATCATCACCAAAGGTGTCATTGTCATTTCAGTTCTGGTTAGGAGAGTTGTGAATCTCCTGGAACGACTGTTCAATTCAATCTAGTTGATGTCAAAATGTCCTCATTGTTTGATCTCATAAGTATAATAATTGCGTCATATTCTTCTACTTCGAAGATTTTATAATCTATGACCAGCTTGATCTAATTGATTAGATCCATTACGTCATAGATCAAATCTAATATATATTATCGGGCTCATTTAATGTTTAGCAAGACGAGACTAGTCCTATTTTTGGTGTCCATTTTATACATGAATATTCTTTTAATAGAGTTAGACTAAAAGAAAAAATAGAATATAATCCATTACATGAACATTTACCCAAAATAGTCATATCATTTTTTGAATCTCATCTCCGGTCCCACATACACAGCTGCATCAACCAAATAATGATGAACTACACAATCTATTATGTGTTCTAAGCATGGATGTCATTGTTTCAGACAAATCATTCTATAGTGAAAGTTAATCATTCCATCTATTAAATATCTAATTGACATACCTGGCTTCGGCATTGTTAGGGCACATCGATTAGGGATTCGTTATACCATCAAAACTCTGATTACAATATGATATAAGGGTAGACATATGATCGACATTATGTAATTGACACATCTTATAACGTAACTAACACCTCATTGTTATGTGACCGACTCCTTAGCATCGTGCAATCACACCTTAGTGTAAGGTCGAGTGGGTCGAATGTTGTTATATCTTAAATTTGACATACTACGATTGTAATTAAGTCTACAAAAATATATCATCTATGATATTCAGAATTTATTATAAAAAAACTCATTAGGTGCATTCCGAAAACAAACTCTCTCTTTCTTAAGAATATAATTCAAATTCTTAGAGTTTTTATTAACTTAGGTATCAAAGGAGTAGTATCGGAAGTACCCCCGATGTAATTTTAAGGGTTTGACACGATTGGATTAGAGTAAGATGATATTAGTTGAAATCATTTTAAGACAAGCGCGAAAGAAAGATCTTAGTGAATCAACATCCAATTTGAACAACCAAAACTTAACTTAACATAGCATCAACAAAATAATTTATTTTTCATATAAATTAATATCTGAACTATCGCTTGAGAAAAATAACCTTATATAAGGGTTTTTAAGGTTCAATCAAAAGATAAGTACCAGAAAATAATGTGCAAGTGATGCAATGGTAAAAGAGAAGCGATGGGTGAAAATTTTCTGGGAAAAATAGGATTTACTTAAAGATAACTTAATAATATGAGCCGAGTTGTATGATTATACGTAAAGAACATATTCATACATCCAATCTCGTGTATAAATCACAAACTAATAAATCTCTTTATTATCCTATCATGATATGATAGTTCAAACCTAACATGTGGAATATAAATTCAATAACGAAAAAAATTATATATGCAGAAATTTTTCTGCCGACGTTTTTGTTTTGTATTTATTTCCCATGAATAAATAGGTTTTGGGTGGTTATCAATGGAGTGATTAACGGGGAAACGAAAGAATTGACATATGAACACATTTATAATCCTTTTGCTATTCACAATTTGGACGACGTTGATTGGTCCTTCACCCAATATCTTGAATTGACCACCAAAAGCTTTGGATCCTTAAGTATTTCCAAAATTAAAGATGCTCATAATTGAAATCGAGGTCTTATTTAGGCCACGCATTGGATGCGGCTGTCGTCGGACACCATCGTTTTATCTTCTCCATTATTGTACTGTGTTCTTCCTGGCTCTCCTTAGGTTGAGGTCGACATGCATACAAGCTTGACCGTGTAATAGTTGTTCCTTGCACTCCTACGCCATCTGCTATCATGTGAGAAGTAGCGATGGCCTCCCACAAAATATATCGAATCATTCTCATAATGCATGAAGATGTTGACGTTAAGAATAATAGTATTTAAGCCACTTTTCTCGTCGTAAAATAAGATCAGATGTTGATACTAAAAGAACCATGAAGATAATCAATAACAAAATATAAACTCGGAAGGTAGTGAATATAAATTTAACTTCGGCTTAAACCAGAATCGAGTTGGAAACATTGTTCTATGAATCTAAGCCCCATTCTTTAATGCATGAACTACTTGTTCTCCCGTTTCCTTGATGTCAAAACTTTGATGATGTGTTGAGTTGTTCGTCATGAATTTTTGGTGTAACCTCAATTCAACTCTTCCTCAACCAGCCCCAAGAAGAAGTCAGTCCTTGTTTGCATTGATTCCAACACCTAACTCTTGGTATGATAGCAACAACAGTGGTTGATTGATCCACCTATTTTGCTTGCCATTGCAACTCAGTTTGAGCCTTTGCTGATTCATAGACCACAATTTTAGATAGTGCTGATTAATCAATTGGCTTTTTTAGCATTAGATGATGCTAGTGTTTAATTATTAAAAAATTAAAATTTATTTTTGGATAAAGTCTTGAAATGTGATGACTTTTGCTCCTTAAGTTCTCCATGGATGAGAAATCTCAGTCGGATTAATGCTGGTAATCAATGTGCCTCCATATGTTTTTTGCGTTTCTTAAGTTCATATAAATCTCTCTTGCACATGATTGAGGTAGGATTTCATCTTTTAATTCCTATATTGAGATCATTATTATCTGTCTCAAAATTCATGCACATCGATGGACAATCTTCGATTATATCTTGGAAAGTGTTAGGAATTATTTGAATATTTTCTTCTCTTTATGTTTTTTAAATCCATATATGTTTTATGTTAGCTACAAAATATCATTGACTTTTTTTAGGAGATATGTATAGATAGTGATGTATGTGTGATCTTATTTTTCTTATAGGTATACATATTCTCTTATTTTTACTTTCTTTTTTTTCATGTAGGTATGACTTAAAATGATTAAAAAATTAAATAATTTTAAAGTTCAAAAATAAAAATAATATCACTCAGATGAGATTGTTCTGTAACCTAAGGCTGAACGCTAGTCTCCGTAGCTAACTAACCCTTAGGCTATCTGAAAACATCAACTCTTTCAACTTTATCGACTTAAGCATTGGAGGAATATTTATCGAGTACGTGTTAAGAAAACCTATCGAGTCCCCGCTACTCGAGTCTTCTGATCCAAATAATTGATATATGAGACAATTAAAATCTCAAATACTAGAAAAAAAATCCATCGATTTTTCCTCGTTAGCTAACCGACATGTATTAGCTAACGATAATAACTTCCCATGGGAACCCTCAATTGGGCCACATGGAAAGAACCATCCGAGCTCGGCTTGACCCAATCCATCTAAATCACGAGCCCGACGAAGCTCTCAATCCAACTTCGTGCGATATCATATGAGTCAATAATACAATTATACACTTTAAGTCTTTCTGCCTCTTCTCCTATCTCTTAAACTACTAATATCTAAAGCATGCGAATCATATTATATTACGACCATGAAACCGATCACCGCAATTATGTGCCATTTATGTAGCTAAAACCCAATCAGAAACTTGCTTCCACGCGCAAGCATTTGCTGAAATGGCGTCCATGAGTGGCCACTACGAGCTTCAATTCCTTCTCTCTCACCCTCACTCATCGAACGTTAGACTCGCTAGTTATGAACGATTCAATGCTCTTCTCTCCCCCCACAAAGAAGAGGTCTCCACCACACTCTTCATAAGTACCTCATTCTACCCTTTCCTCCTCTCCTCATCAGCTCCTTCTCTCCTCTCACCTCTCCGCAAGATGAGACCTCTCTTCTCCCTCTACCTTGCCGTCCTCCTCACCACCTCCGGTGCCTCCCCCACGGCCGTCCAGCAGCAGACCTGCACCAGCCCCGCCACCGTCGAGGACGCCTGCAAGCTCGTCGCCAGCAAGCAGGCCTCCGTCGGCTACGACTTCTGCGTGAAGTCGCTCGGCAAGGTGACGTCGCTGTCCGGGTCCGTCGACCTGCGAGAGATCGCCGTGGTCGCGACGAGGCTGGCCGTCGACCACGCGGCCAGCACCGAAGCCAAGATCGAGGAGCTGATGGACCTGGAGACCAACCCCAAGGTGAAACGGTGCTTCGGCGCTTGCTTGGACGTGTACGGGGACGCGGTCGAGCACATGAAGGACGCGCTCGACAACCTCTCCAACCGGCTCTATCCGAGGGCGTCGGCGTTGGTGGGCGGCGCCGTCAACGCGGCGGACAAGTGCGAGGAATCCTTCAAGGATGCCAAGGGATCCTTTACTTTGGCCGCAGTGGACAAGGATTTCGGCAGGTTGGCCAGCATCGCCCACGGCATCATCGTCTCCATGGAGTGATTTGTTTGTTTCAAGCCTTTCCTCAATGTGTTCGACCTAATCTCTTCTTTCTTCTGTTTACGTCTTGGTAACTGAGAGCAAGAGTTCATGTCATTTAGCATAATTCACACTTTATTATTTGTTATAGAGTTAATGACTTTCTATTATTCCCTTTAGCTCGACTCCTTTTCCAAGCAAAAGAAGGAAGAACATACAGCATCCAAAGAGTTACGTGATCTTAATCTTGATCCATACTTCGATCCTTTGACGTAGCCATAGGAGTCGTACGTGTGATGAACGTTGTGTGAGTGGAAGGCTGGGATTAAAGAGGAGCGGCAGATGGCACGCATCGGTAACTCTTGCATGTCGCTCTCTTTGCAAGTGTCGATGGACGAAGTCCGTGACCTCCTGCTTTATCGCCCGCCGTTACGTACCCTTCCTAATTGGAGGAGGAGTTGCGGGCCCCATTGTGGTCTTTACTGGCCTCCCACACATGCATAGTGTGGTTTTGGTTGAGGCCGGCCGGCGCCTGACGGGACCCACGCCCGATGAGCGGGGTTAGTGGCTGACGACAGTGGGTCCCATTTAAGGGCCGCGCTTGGAGACGATCCCGCCGCCGAAACGAAGGACGCTTATCACCATGGCGCCGGCCATGGCTGGTTCTCCGGAGACGGCCCTGTCGCCGGCCATCCCCGGCGATGACGACGGCTCCGGCCGTCCCTTATGGCAAGCCTCTGTTCTATGTCGACCAATCCATCCCCATGTTTTCTCTTTCGTCAGATGCTCTTTGGTCCTCACCTCACTCTTCATTCTCGCCCGCTAGTTAGCCGATGCTTCTAATTATTTATTTTAAATCTTTCGTTTATAAAAGTATAGAACCTCCTGGGAACTCGAGACTCGTTATAGAGGCAGATACTTTCCTCTTCATTCTTCCCTTCACCCGCTCGACTCATCTTACGAGGAGGAGGAGAGATAAAAGAAAGAAAAAATATTAGATTATATCGTATTAAGATATATTATAGATTTGATTAAATTTTCTCTCTATCTCTCCCATTATCCCTAATTCATTACTCAAAACAGTTTTGGAAAAGGATAGAAAGAGAAAGAGGACGAGTTTGATTCTCCTTATAGATTAATATTGTTAGAGCTTTTGGATTGATGACGATGCATCTATAGATTAGATAAAAACCTCTTAACAAGATAAATTATAATGATCATTTTTAATCGGAAGGACTAGCAGTGTTATAATACATATAATGAAATATGGTATCAATGATATATAATCATTATACTCACATTAGTTGTTAGACTTATGTATTATTATGTTTATTTGACTTATTAGCCTGTTTTATAAAAATTCGTACGTACATGTAAAATATATTTTTAATTTCATAATCTAATTAAATAAAATTATTTTTAAATAAAAATTTATTTTAATTATTTTTCATCTTATCAATTAATGACTCATATTGGTAATAAGACTTAATATAGTATTATGTTTATTAGGCTTATTGGCTTTTGTTATAAAATTTATGGGCACATGTAAAATATTTTTTTAAAGTTTTAGAATCTAATTAAATAAAATTATTTTTAAATAATTTTTTATTTATTTATTTTGATCTTACCAATTAATAAGTCAAGTGGAAAATTATTAAATTATGTTACTCTATCTAATTAGGTAAAATATATTATAGATATGATTGGATTCTGATTACGGTAATCGACCAATAGAAAAAAAGTTTAATTATGGCAGGATTCCTTAAGAGATGAGATGATCTTGATGTAAGAAACTCTTCTATTTAATTATCCTAGACCCTCTACTCTTGACTATAGAAGAACAAGATCTCCTAGGGATTTAATGTGGAGGTAGATACATAAATATGTAGATATGCAGATAAGACGAGATAGGGATATGTGATATTATTGAGAGATTATGGATCTCTTATCTCTCCTTAGTCATGTAAACTAGCAAACGAGAGATTACATATCTTCTCTCATCTCTCTTTTGTCCTTAATCAATAGCTTATAGTGATCCTATGAAAAATAAGAAGAGAGGAGAAGACGTGTCTAGTTCTAGATCGATATCACTATAGCTTTCTGATCTTCTCTCATCTCCCATTTGTTTTTGTCCATCGTTCATAACGGTTCTATCAAGATAAGAAGAGAAAATAATACGAGTTTAGTTCTCCTTACATACTAGTATCATTATAGCTTTCGGATTGGACAATGGTGCACCTATAGATCAAATAAAAACTTTTTGAATGATATCAAAAAGGTATATATCATAAATATGATAAATTATTATTTGATTTCAGATTTTAAAATTAATTTTTTTTTGTATTACAGAAGCTTAAGATGGTTTTTATGCTAACAGCGGATGGTAAGGGGGCTTGACTCGACTGCGCTGGTGATGTTGTCGGTAGTGAGGCACATCGAAGCCACAGGTGGTAGAGAGGGGATGGTTGGGCAAGAATGCATTGTGTGCCTGACTGAGTTTGACAACGACGACCCCCTCCAGATGCTATCGAGCTGTGGCCACAGGTTTTCGTCGGGTGCACTAACCCATGGCTCGTCGGGCACTTCACGTGTCCGATGTGCTCCTTGGACCTAGCGGTGCCGTCGTTCGAACATGTCATCATCCGGTGTGATGGGAACTTAGTTTTACGTAGATCATAAAAATGAAATATTATTATTATTATTATTATTATTATTATTATTATTTACTAATGTGTAGTAGATAATTATATTGATTTTTTTTCTATTTTTCGACCTGATGAGCAAGTGATAAATGAATGTAAAAGTGAGGAAAAAAGCTCTCAAGAAAAGAAAGCAAGGTTTTTTAAGTCACACATTGTGGCAGCATTTGTTACTTTAATCGAAAAATTTGTAGAAACAAAATCTGATCTGATAGTATAATACATAATATGCAAGACAAGTGATCCTCCTCACTTCACGGAATTTGTAGAAGCGAGGTTTGGAATGCTCGACGGAATCCTCCTCAGAAGCAGAAACTTCATCCATGTTTCGATAGAGAATTTAAGTGATGAAGCAGCTACTTCATTACTGGCATCTGAAACTGTTGCATCCTCCATGGATGCCAACTGAGCTATCAACCACTTGTGAGTTTTAAGTACCAGAATCTGCTTGACGTTTACTGTCGTCTCATCCTCGACCATCACTTTCCTTTCAATCTCAAACTGAAAGGACACTGTTAAGAGCCTAATTTTAAGAGATCGTCACTGTTCGAGACCAAATGGCAACACTCTTTGTTCGTACCTGAAATCCTGCTGTTCTTGCCAGAATGATACCGACAATTCAATGTTAAGACATAGTAATAAGAAGAGGCATATATATTTGACGAAACAATTATAGAAAAATATCAGCATTTACCAACATGAAGAGAATTGCAACCGTGAGAGCTTGAAACTAATAGATGCAGAAATCTATGCAGCAAACGAGTGTATCACATCATATGACTGTGTTGACCGAGCAAAAACAATGGATTGATCAGGAACTCACAGATGATCTGTGATCAAAATGTCTTCAGGAAAACCAACATAAAAAAATTGGTACCAGTTGTGTCTATATTAATGGAAAGCTGCTGCTTGATGTTTTTTGCTGTTGAAAGCATGGACAGTAACCCTGCTCAATCATCCACCGGGCATTTATCATGTAGAGAGGAGTTTAAGCCACAGGATGCTGACCATGGTAGGGTGGAAGGGGAGACAGGTGCGGCTTCTTACTAGTGCAGCATCCACTGAGAAATATCATCTCGGAAAACACCTGCCAACCCTCTTCTTTGCTGGAATGATATACCATAAGGTGTGGAGCGGGATATGTGCCTCTGTTGGCAATTCCAGTCCATGGAATTTCTCGGCTGCAGCATCATGGACATGGATGGAAAGGAAGTCGACCTTGAGTTCAAGGGAGTGAATAGCACTCGTCCATCAGATTTTTTGGGGGCCTTGTTGTTGGCCTCCTTTGCCCCAAGAGGCTGGCTAGAACTTGCAGCATGCTTTGAAATGTTGTTCGTGCTGGTAGGTTCCTCCAGAACTGGTGGACATATTTCTGCTGAAGGTTTCATGCGATGGAGCCAACGGAGGATCCAGTTCCCCAGATTCCTACCTACTTCTTTGTCCCTTTGCTGTATGTTTTTGTGAACTTTGACTGCCACATCGAACACACTTCGTGTGCGCCTGAGAAAAGCAAAAGAGAAACTTGGGAACTATGATACGTCATAAAAATGATTTTCGATTCATAACTATTCAGAAGAGGCACAATAAAGATAGTTCCTATAGTCTACAAACAACAAAGGCGAGTGCCTGCTAGCATGCTCAATAGCATTCTTAGAGACCAAGGAAATTTGAACAACTGCATTTCAATGAAAATATGAATAACTCTTGCCACCATCAAATGGGGGAAAAAGGAGAACAGTATTCCATCTAGAAGATTTTGTCAAACTAGAACTTCAATATCATTCATTGGATGTTCTAGGTTTTAATTAAATGAGGTTGCAGATGGACCAGAACTTCAGTATCAAAGGCATATTATTCAAATGACACAGGGCATTCTTAATATCCAATTCATACTCTTGTCCTGTTCTTAATATCTCACTTTACAAGTTTTCCTTTTATATTGCTAAATACACTAATACGTTTTTCGAAAGAATAAAAATACACCAATATCAGTCCTCTTTTACCCTACTATACAAGAAAATAATTAAGATTAATTGTTGCAGTGAAAATCAAGAATCAACAAAAAGCTGAGATTAAAATCTTCCTGAAAAAAATTTAATTTCTGGGAAGAAAGAAATATCCTGATTTTACAATTAGAACAAACAAACGATACATTATGCAATTTCTTCAAGAACATCTAGTTGGCTAATTTACCACTCAGTGAGTAAACTAGGCTTTTAAAAACAAATATTATTTTATCAGGAAAGGCAATATCTTGTAAATTTTGCAACTCAGAAATGACCATCAAATTGAATCCATGAAGTAAGACAAGATGGACATTGGAAATTATTTCTCACTAATGTGATAATTGTTTGGAGCCCTAGAAGAGGCTAGGCTTTTTCCTAAACTGTCATCACCTTCTTCTCAAGTTCAGGCCCTTGTCAATTCCCTGTGATGGTTCCCTAACTATGGAAATTTTCATAATAGAAAATTGCTGAAAGAAATTTATCATAAGAAACATTTAACAGCAAAAGAATGTTGCAATTGATAAATTTTGTTAAGTGGAAAGACAATCTTAAAACAAAGAGATTTTATATGGTCAAAGAAATGTAATGAAGATGAAAAGAATATTAACTGTGAAGGAAAAATAAGTGACTACAAAATATTCCCTTCAACCAATTAAGATCTTTACAAAATTCTTTTACAGTTTACTAAACTAAACCTTTCTCGATGCTAAATCTACCTAATGATATTCATAATTTGATTCAGATAGTGAATTCTACCTTATGGTGTCAACTTTTTCTCCAGCTAAGCAAAATCTTGAAACTTGCATTGTATAGTCTTGCATGTCTTCCTCGTACATTTGGCCTTAGCGACCTACAATTGAACTACTAGTCGAATCCTGTGTCCAAATCCTATAGTCCCCAACTTCTAATATGGATACTAGGAAGTTGGTAACTTACATCCTTTAACCAAGGTGCATGCCTCTCCTTGGCCTCATGCCTAGCTTGTAAGAGAGCTTGGAGCCTCAATATGCACTGAACCTTTAACAACTCTGAAACCAAAAAATGACTAGAATGACCAAGAAAGAACAATCTTCAATGCAAATATCGTAGCAAGACTATTAGCAGTTACCTCAACCATTAGAGATATATAATTTTGCAAGAAGCAAATTTGACTCAATTGGAAAAGCAAAAGCACCAAATACAGTATGTCACCAATCCTCATTACTAGTGCCCCTGAACTACTGCACGACTCTTAAACTGATGAATTTACTGATAATTTTAGATGTACTTGTCACCAATATGAAAGGCCTAACAAAGTCTAATAATTATGTATCAAAGAATCTGAATGATTTCTTATCCTAATAGCTGCAGGATTCTGCTACCATCTTAAAGTTAAAGAGAAAGCATGAGTCATCAGCAAGGCCATTCAAAAGGACCATAATGTACACTCCTTGATTTCCTTTACAGAATGAGGGGTTGGCTATATCATATCCCATACTAACTACCAAACCTACCCTCAACCATTTGAACTCCCCAGCAATGCTAAAATGCAGAGTCCTAAGTTTGCAGAGAATGACATAGCATAAATCTACACCACTTATTCAACCTGACCATAATCCTTTTAATAGCTATTGTTGGATTCACACCGAACACCAACATTCAAATACACGATCAATTTATTGGAGTAAAACCTTAGACTTGTGTTCTCAATTGAAACCTACATGATCAGGAGAAACCTTATAATTGGCGAACTATACGTCTCAAAGAATTTGATAACCTCAGTTGGAGACCCATCAAGAAGTAATGTGCATCTGAACAGACGACGTCTACAGCAATACTTATTGTTACGGACATGTATCAACCACTAACACGGCTAAGACTAAGCACTTACATCATCTCTTACTATTCCTTAAATTCACATCCATCCATCCATCCATCCATCAAAAGTCAAGGTTTTTAAGCAAAAAGACGACATCATTTTACTACAACAATTGTAATCTTAAAAAAATTTCTTGTTCATATAATAAAAGAATCGATCAACAGACATCCCTTACATGGTTGGTATTCCGAAATAGCCGCAGAAAGAGGGGGGGGGAAACAGATTTTTGTTCATTTTAAATCTTCCGGAGGAAACTAAAGAACGATTACAACAAACGTAAAAGAAGAGAACCTGTAGAGGAATTGGCGGATCCTGGGATGGTTGGGGCCGACAAGGCGGCGTTGGATTCGGAGAGCGAGCCGGTAGGTTCGCTTGAGGCCCAAGAAGTAGGCGGTGATCACCGTCATCTCCCACAACACCATTTCCCCTTCCACTATTACTCCGCTCCGTTGCTCTCTTCCTCTTTTCTCGTGACTTCCTTGTTCTCCTCTTCGCTTTAATCAACTGGGCGGCGGCGCGGCGGCGGCGGCGACTGATGACTCGAACGGGATCTGTCGTCTAGTTCCAGACCTGCCCCGATGCCACCTACAAAGTTCTGTTTGATGGTTTAATATATCGTCCGTTATATCTATGTTGTATAGATCACCCGTTATAATGATCATAACAACATATACTTTATATTTAGCTAAATATTGTACGTGCAGTTAAATGATCGAAGAATCGAGTCCCTTCAGAAGACCTCAATGCACATAGTTATGCAGAACATAACAAAGAGGATGCATGACACAATAATCCAATTCTTTCTCGAGTGTCCGAATGCATTACCGGGGAGGTGTTTGATGAAGTAGATGGTGTGACTCCATGAAAATTAGAATATCAAAGAATTAATACTGGGACATGATCTAAAGTCTTTATAGAGATGGCCCAATTGAGGTATCAATCATATTATTTGTTCTTGCTAGGCAGCAACATAATCTTTGTCTTTGATCCTACACCACTTGAAGCATTGGATCCTCCAGTGGAAACATACCTGTTCTTCATGAGGGCAGCTAAGCTGAGTTAGCATTAAGAGTAGAAATCGATATATCATGGAGTAACAGTTATACAGGAGCTATGGTGATTCACAAAGAAGATATAATCAATATAGAAGACAGATGTTGGAGATGTATTTTTCACGAGTCATAACCCAATATAGAAGTCCATTTTGTACTGTGGAGAAGCACAGTACAAAATAATGACCAATTGGTACTAGCAGGTTAGTGATGCTATACAGGACCCAGGAGGCCTCAAAACAGAAGAACATATATAAGACAAAGAGTGATCCAACACGTAAGTTTACATTCTATATAAATTCTCTTCAGCAAAAGCAACAGGATAGTAAACTGCCTAAAGATAATACAAAGTAGAACAGAGCCTCTTACACGTCTGTTTGACTCGCTATTGAGCAGCAACAGCTATGCAACTTACCAACTGCTTCCCAGTATCCACCACCAACTACGCCGAGGCATGCCTTCTCAATGCCTATTCGTCTCCGATGTGAGATGTCCCATCTGCTCTGTGAGGTGGTCCATGTTGGGAGAACTGTCCCAGTCATCCCCTGATTCTAGCCTCATTTCCTCAGTTTCATGTATGCCTGAGTCTACCTCTTCAGCATCTCCTAATAGTGGGCTGGCAGTAAGGAATTGCTCCCAGAAAGGATCATTTATGCTTGGAAGCTTCTCATCATCATTTAAGATATCCACATCGGTATCAAAAGAAAACTTTTCAGTATCAATTCCTGCCAGTTGATCCATGAACTCCGGGTTCATAGGAATGTTTCCTCCAGTAGGTCCTACATAGCTATTGAATCCATTAGGCATTGCAGACTGCCCCTCAGAAAGTTTCAACGTACCATTAGCAGTATGTGATGGAGCAACAGACCCAGCCCCTGTATTCATATTAGGCATTTCAGTTGTTGCAACCATATCTGCTACAACGGAAGAAGAATGAACGTCAGATGGCACAGAAGAGGGCATTGTTGAATACCCAGAGTTCGTAGGCAAAGATGGAAAGCCCGTACTTGCAGGCACTTCAGATAGAGTAACTCCAGATATCCTCTTTAAAGAACTCCTGCCATCAAAAGCTTCCACGGGTGAAGAAAAATTCTCAAGCAAAAGGTTCTGGGAATTGCCAAAAGATTCCAACCTAGGAGACGTATCAAACTTTAAAATCTGCATCAGCATTGCTTTTGCTGCTTCATTTATTAAGGGCTGGTATTTAATTATTTGACCATCGTGGACAGCACTTTCGCCATCCACTTTATTTTCTTGCCTAGGCAGTCTTCGTTTTTTGTTTACTCCAACTATGCGTCGATTGCTGTCATTTTGCTGTACCAACTGGGCTAAGAAGCCAGGGCTCTGCATGGCTTTTGCCAAGAATGACATCATCTGTTGCTGCCGCTGCTCCATACCTTGAAGGCGCTGACCTAAGGTGTTTAATTGCTGATCAGTGGCCTGCTGCTGCTGCCTCAGCCTAACCAGTTCCTGCATGAGTACATTCTTGTCTCTCTTGAGCCTCTCAATCTCCTCTTCCATCCCAAATTTCCCCACCTCAATGCTACTCTGTGTTTGAGGCTGTTGTTGTTGATTGTGTGGATGGGTTGATTTTCTCCTACTGATGTTCTTCAACAAGTGTTTTTGACCTCTCAAGAACCCCTCATTGGCAAACTCCCATTGATCAGGATCAACCTTTCTAAAACCCTGCATAAGCAAAAAAAGGAGTGAAAAAAAACAATTTTTAGTTCTTTAATGCATAAACACTCACAAGCAGATCCTGATCCAACATTCTCAACAACAACAAGCCATGAGGACTTAAAAAAGATAAAACCAAACCATCCAGCAGTGTGATACATACAGTCTTCACCGTTCCAATGGAGGACCGATACATGGGGTACACAAACATGACCTATACAGGGCCAGCATACATGATACTGACTGTTACCAACTTGGTACCGCCGATACAAGTGGGGTACCAAACTTACCACTCGATGGAACCAGCGATTTAAATAGGCGCCCAGGTGCTCGCCACCCAAGCGCCTCAAGGATGGGCCAAGCGATGCGCTTCAGTGAGGTGCTACCTAGGCACTCACCTGAACCCAGGCGTCACGCACCTCAGGTGAGAGCCCAGTTCAAATGGAGCAACCGAACTAGACTTTAAGTCTGGTTCGATTCAACAGTGGCTAGTTGGTTCGATTGAACCAATTAGCCACTTTATTACCCGCAAAAGACACCTCCCGCACCACCGCGCGACCCCGAGCCATCAACCCTAGCGTAGCTTTTGCCTCCGCCGCCAATGCTTTCTGTTGCTGCCTTCGCCGCGGACACAGCGGACCGAGGCTTCCTCTGTTGTCGACGGACTGCCTTCATCCGTAGCTTCCTTCCGCCGCCACTGCTTCCACGTGTAACTCCTTCCACCGTTGAGGGAGAGAACCGCAGCTTCCTCCGCCACCGACGGATACCTTTGAAGCTTCCGCCACCCACGAAGTCGTCGTTCGTGGCTTCCGCCGTTGTCGCTGTTATCAACAGTAGTTGTCGTTGTTGCCATTTACAGTTTCCTCCACCACCATCGCTGTCGTCCGAAAATTCCACCGTCGGTAACTTTTCCTCCCCCTCTTAATAGTTATTTTCTCCCTGTTCGAAAGTTCCACTGTCAAAGCACCTCGCTTCGCTCGGGCAAGCGCCTAGCGCTTTAGGCATTTTGGGATGTTGGTGCCTTTTGGCACCTAGCGTTTTTTAAATCACTGGATAAAACCCTGTACAGGTCTGCACCAGGGGGTAACCATACATAAGTAATGAGGCAACCCAACTAACCATTGGGTAACCTGTTGGAGAGGTTTTGGGAGGCTAGAAAAAGCACCCAAATAGTATCGAATGTTATGTGAGCTCAGTGATTTAAAAAGCGCTAGGCGCTCGCCCGAGCGAAGGGAGGCGCTAAAATATAAAAATATATAATATAATTAATAAATATAATTATTTAAATAAAAAAATGCTATTAAATTAAGAAAATCGGGTATAAAATCACAATGTCATATTAATAAAAAGTCTCAAAAATCAAAACAATAAAATTTTACATCAAATCTATTGAGTTGCTCTGTGCACTTGTCATTTATTCTGAAACTCAACAATAATTTTAAATAAATAAAAATTAATAGTATTAAAATCAAAATAATATATTATTAATCTAATAAATAAAAATATTATCATTAGTATACAGTTAGCAGTATACTGTTAATATATTGTTAACAGTATAGTAAGAAGAGTGTGAGAAGACCGAGGCAGTCGGCGAGCAGCGATTGTGGCAGCGGCGAGTAGCGACAGTAGCGACGGCGGCAGCGGCAACAAAGAAGAAATCTCGACGACAAAATCGCGAGTGTTAGGGTTGGGGAAGTCGGGGAAATCGTGAGAGGGAGCCTGATATCAATGTTTTAGTTGGTTCAATCGGGAGCCTGATATTAGTGATTTAGTTGGTTCAAACCAACTAAAGCACCGGAGACCAACCAGACCTAAAAAATCTGGTTCGGTCGCCTGGTTTAACCCCAAGCGCTCGCCCGAAGCACCCGGCGCCTGGGCTCGGGCGAACGCCCAAGCGGCACCTCTTTGAAGTGCGCCGCCTAGAAATGAAGCGAGGCGCTCGGGCCTCGCCTCGCCCGAGCGCCTATTGAAATCACTGTGTGATCTGTTTCTTGCTGACTCCTGCAAAGTCCTACAAATACACTCCTGCAAAGTCCTACAAATGCACTATATCAATATAAATCTCATCAGATCGAGAACCCCGAACCACTGTCCATCAACTCGCGTCATTTATTTTGGTAGTAGGAACATTATAAGGACTTCAATATGAGGTACTAGACCCGTATCGATACTGGATGTACCGATATGAGTCCGAGCAACTTAATTTGATTGCAAATAACCATAAAAATGGTGTTTTTTTCTTGATTTCCAGTCCTTTTTTAGGCTAACCCTGAAATCCAGTATGCACCTATGTACATATACTGTCCCTCAACTGACGCCATGTACACTGATACAGACCAGTACGAGACTGGTACATGAGATTAAAACCCCTGGATCCAACCATTTTGAACATAAAAACATGCAAAAATCTGAGCAAGTTCCAAAACCCACCTTATATACCATTTATTATACAAATGAATCTCGGAAAAAAAAAAAGTGCATACATTTACAGCCTTAAGAAGACACCAAACTGTTTTAAGTCTGTTGAAACAAATGACACCACATAACAATATGTTTCGTAGACAAAGGGACCTTGTTATAAGCCTGTTGAAACAAAATCCTACACCTCCTACATTGATCCTCTCCTCCTACTCTTCTCCTTCTCCTCCCCCCACCCCACCTTCCCTTTTTTTTATTGATGCAAACATATATGCCAGCGTACACTGCGTTAGTTCATCAGTATGTATCAGACTCATACCAATTCCAAACCAGGTCTAGTACTGACTACTGAGATTTAAAACCATGGTGTACATAATATGATACAAACATATATGTAATTGGCATGTCTTTATCAAGTCTAAGACTTTTTTCCCAAAAAGGAGTGTTTGATTACTTCACCTTTTCTATTGGAACACTTTCTAAACCTATCGCAATTTGTTTGGATAAGATGTGGGCTATACGTGATACATACACAAGTTTCATGGAGATCCACATGGCCTTCTTCAAGAAACTCATGTCAAACTGGAATCCTACAAGGAAATTACATGGACAAGGGGCCATTACACCTTATTGGTCACCACTAAAGTCCTCCTCTACCATTTTATTATTGGTGAGAAAATAATATGTACTTCTTGAACATCCAAACATGAAGAAGCTTTCAAGGACACATGGGACACCACCCCCTAGACACTTCTTTCACCAAACAAGACCCATCTATATAAGACAAAAACAGTTACACAGATTCACCAGAATTCTCCCTGTAAATTAGAGCTACTCCACTAGGAACATAGAAAACTCTGGCACCAATCTATCCATCCTACAAGACCAACATTGGTGCACGTGATTAGCAAATGAAAACCCAAGGCATCTCTTATTTCCAGCTTGAGAGTCAAGACAAACTTAACCACAACAATTTGCTAGAGAGTGACCGTAATAACATCTTCAAGTAAGGATGTCAATAGTTGTATCATTATGGAGTTCCAATGCTTTTGTAAAAAGAACTGATAAGACCCTAAAGTCTTATCGTAAAATGCTCTGATACCAAATGATAAGACTCTAAAGTCTTATCGTGGAAGAAAGGGGAAAAAAGGGAATGATCGCTTGTCTTATCGTGGAAGAAATGGGAGAAAAGGGAATGATCGCTTCAAGGGGATCAGCTTCCTTGATCGCTTCGAGGGGATCGACCTCCTTGACCGCTTTAAGGGGATCGACCTCCTTGATCGCTTCGAGGTGATCGGCCTCCTAGGGTTTGTCCATAGACTGGAATAACATTTCATTGATTGATTGATTAGAAAGGGTTACACCATGATTTATAGAGTTCCACCTAGAGTCCACTAGGACTTGGACTCTTAATAATAATTAAATATTAAATAAACCTCTATCCGATTTTAACTGAACTAAATAGACTCAATAAACATTATTCAAAAGCTCATAAAATAAAAGGGTCCTAACAATTCCTCCCTCTTCAAATCAGCCTTGTCCTCAAGGCTGAGCAGCATCAAACACGGGAGCTTCTCTTTCAGCACTTCACTCATAGGCTATCTGCAACGCATCACAACCCGTTGATCAAGTAAATATGGTCTCCACTTTTCGATAGTGTCAGCAATATGTCTGTCTTTCAATATATTAAGCATTGCAAGAAACTCCTGGCCCTGTATAATCAATTTTATCTTTGAATATTTGCTATCATAAGTTAAAATCCATCCATCAACGATCTTTACTTCGAATCTGTCACATCCTTAAATGTGGTGGGCCAATCGGTCAACAATCTCACTGTCCATAAAATTGTTAGTGCTACCAATATCAATCAAAACTATAACAGGCTGATGTTCCAGAGTTTCGCCAACTTCCATAGTTTGCGGGTTAGAGTAGTCGGCTAATGTATGCATTGTATGTATGGTAGGCCCAACATCTTCATTAGAATTTATACCTTCATGATCGGAATCCACATTCTTAGCTTTCGGTTCTTCTCCAATTGGTTCAATCATCAGAAGTTGCCCTTGTTTACATCGGTACTCCATACTCCACTTTTCATCATAGTACAAACCCCTTGCTGATCCTTGCTAATTTTTTCTCATGTAGATGTGCGAATGAGATCACAGCTATCATAGTGCGGGGTTGACGAGCCTTAACTTCATACCGGATCTCTGGAATAAGTCGTTCAATAAATGTACCAAGAAGTTATCGTTCCGACCAATCTCTAGCTTGATTTGACAATCTTTCAAACCTACTATGATATTCTAACACTGTAGAAGTCTGACAAATTTTGGCGAGCTGGCCATCAACATTCTCATATTCAGATGGGTCAAAGCGAACAAGAAGCCCTCTTTTGAATTGTTCCCACGAAGGAACTTCGTTGCAAGTTTCATACTAATCGTACCACTGGATTGCATCTCCATTGAGCTGGATTGAGGCCACTTCTACCTTAGATTCTTCTGGGGTTCTGTGAAAACGAAAAAAAATTTCTGCCCTAGAGATCCAACTGGTCGGATCTCCATCTTCCCATCTCGGAAATTCCACCTTCATGTGTGAGTAGTTTGTGTCACAATCTTGGGGTCCTTTTCCTGTATTTTCAGATCTGTGCAACGTAGAACTTAAGCCCCCATCTTGTTGAAATTTGTCAAGGCTCTCCACTAGGCTCTTTTTAAAATCATTAAGTGTTTCTTGCAGTCGGTTCTCAATTCTGATTTCCAATGCTTCCATTTGTGCTTTCACTGAGTTATCGATAGCCATTGTGTAAGACTGCAAATCTGTAATCCCCATATCTTGTTTCTGATGTCTGGTCAAGGGCATCGGCACTGTCGATGCGAAGTTGCCGAGGGCAATGCTGCAGTCGCTGTGTTGGAGAAAGAGTTGTTGCTCTGTTTCTATCGCTACGTGGGGTGAGAGCGCCGGGGGCTAGGAGGCGACTACGTCGGTGTGGCTACAGTTGCTGCGACCCAAGGGGGCAATCACCGAGCAACAGGGTTGAGGCTGCGATGATGGCAACCTGCAGTGATGTCAACCTGCGGTGATGGCAACCTACGGTTGTGGCCGAAGATGCTAAGCAAGGGGGAGGCGGTGTTGAAACGGTCGAGGTTGAGAAGAGGAATTGGTGGTGCATGCGCTGCTGGGGTTGAGACAGGGCAGCATACTTGCTGCGGTTGCTGCGTGCGCTACTAGAGGGCGGCTGCTGCAGAACGAGGGGTTGGTCGTTGGCCAGGAGCAACGGCAGCAGTGGTTGCTGGCCGGGAGCTGCAGTGATCGATGGTTGCGGCAGAAAATGCAAAGTTGCTCTGTTTTGGTCACCGCAAGGAGGGAAGGTCGAGCGACTGCGATTGCGACCCAAGAGGAGGTGGGCGGTGGTGGAGAGGGAGGCAGCGAGGGTCACGACTGTGAGACATTGGCCGGGAGCAGCGGCGGCAGTGGTTGCAATCGACGGCTGCGGTAGCAGAGGGTGCCGGAAGGGTTGGGAGGCAACAATGGTGGTGCGGCTGGGGGCAGCGCTGCCAAGGGCTCACCGCTACGGTGGCTGCGATGGCGCGGATGGAAGGCAGCGTTGCTTTGTCTCTGTCGCACTGCGGAAGGAGGCGCTGGTGACGCCGAGGGATCGCGTGCGGTTGAGGAAACGACAGTGGCTGCGACGATCGTGGTTGCCTTGTTTTGATCGCCGCGAGGAGGGATGGTCGAGCGACTGCAGCTGCGGCCCAAGGGGAGGCAGCGATGGTGGCGCGGTTGGGGCAGCATCACCGACGGTAGAAGCGACGAGGGGGTTGGTCCGCTGGCCGGGAAACAGCGACCGCGGCCCTTCTCGCTCGAGCAGGGTGGAGCAGCAAGGAGGGAAGGCTGCTGGTCAAGGAGCAGCGACGACGGTGATCGCTGGCCGGAATGCAGCGGCTGTGGTGGGGCTGGCCGAAAGCAGGGGAGGCAAGGGCCCCTTTCGACCAGATGGGCTTTAGAGGGGAGAAGATATGGTTGTGGCGGTTATGGCGCAACAAGGAGGGGAGGTTGCTGGCTGGGGAGCGGCGACGACGATGGAGAAGGAGGCAGCGAGGGTCGCGACTGCGATCGACGAGGGGCTGCGGCAACAGAGGAAGCTCTGTTTCTACAACCGCTGCAAGGAGGGGATGCGGCAACCGGCGACTACGGCTGCGACCCAAGGGGGGCGGGCACGATGGCGGACTAGGGCAGCATCGCCAACGGTAGAAGCGGCGATGGGGTGGTCTACTGGCTGGGAAACAACGCCGGCGGTCCTTCTCGCTCGAGCGAGATGGGGAAGCGAGGAGGAGAGGTCGCAGGCCGAGTGGGGGCAGCGGCGACGGTGGTGGCTGCTAGCTGGGCAACAGTGGTGGCAGTGGTGGTCCCTCGGTCGGGAAGCGGCGGTGGCAGTGATCGCTAACCGGAGAGCAGCGGTGACGGGTGGGCTGGCCGGAAGCAGGGGTGCGTGGCTGCGGCTTCTTCTTCCTCTCTTCGTTTTTTTTTTTTTTTAAGATGAAGATAACTACAGCGAGGGGGAAACGGTGGCGATGGTGGCTACTGGCTGGGCAGTAGCGACGACGGTGGAGAAGGGGCAATGGTGGTCGTTGGCCGGGACGCAAAGGTTCCTTCTCGGTTGAGAAGGATCGGCGTTTGTGGCTGCCGACTTCACCCTTCCTCACACAAATTTCTCTCTTTTTTTTTTTTTAATAGCTACAACAACACTGCAGCGAGAACACCAGGGATCGTTGCTCTGATACCAAATGATAAGGCCCTAAAGTCTTATCATAAAATGCTCTGATACCAAATGATAAGACCCTAATGTCTTATCATGGAATAAAGGAGAGAAAAGGGAATGATCGCTTCGAGGGGATCGGCCTCCTTGATCGCTTTGAGGTGATCGGCCTCCTAGAGTTTGTCCATAGACTGAAATAACATTTCATTGATTGATTGATTAGAAAGGGTTACACCATGATTTATAAAGTTCCACCCAGAGTCCACAAGGACTTGGACTCTTAATAATAATTAAATATTAAATAAATCTTTACCCGACTCTAACTGAATTAGATATACTCAATAAACATTATTCAAAAGCTCATAAAATAAAATGGTCCTAACAAGAACCTTGATCAACGATGAAATCTCACTAATGTTCCTTGACCTTTACCTTATTCAGGCTGGACCATATTAGAAAAGCTTATTCCATTGATGACTTCCTCCAACAAATTCGTTCAAGATTTTGTCCAACTCCACAATATGATCGATTTTCATGTGACTACAAAGTTAACTCTTAAAACAAACACCGTAAAAAATATAAGTTCTTAGTTGACAATCCACTGTTGACCTACAATGCGATCTCGACTTCCTGATGTTCAGCTGATTGAAGGTAGTCATCTCAATCAACCATATGACTGTTAAACTCTCCACCAATAAAAGATTTGGGATCATCTAAAGTGACCCCATGGAGTCTCCTTAATGCTACCTAACCTCTCTAGTGTCACCATTATCCAATAGAATGGCAATTTCAATCCAATGCTTTGATGAACAATGAGAGTAAAAACAAAAAGACACCCACAAAGATTTCAAACCAATAGATGACCAAGAAATTCCCCTCCTACAATATTCACCCAACCAGATGATGATGATGATTAAAACATTCTTGCCCAACCCTTAGGGATATGAGATGGAACGATCCAAAGGCAGCATGCTGAGACCTTGGTTGGATTCTAAAGAATACACCTAAGATCGGTATAAGATAGGTTGGTTGTACCCTGTGACTAACATTGAACAAGATTCAGAGCAAAGAAAATTTATTGACCAAGTTTATACAGGTCATGGATGAGTGTTCAAAGTATTTAGCAAGGTTTTTAATTTCGAATAATACTGCACGTATCGGACGGTACGTACCGGTCTGCCAACAAATCGGTATGCGGACCGCCCACTACCGGGTGATACCATCGATTGGGGTTGTTTCCGCCCCATTACCATGCGAAATCGGTCGGTGACGATCGATCTCGATTGTCGCCGCCCACTACAGACTGGTATTAGTCGAGAAAGAAGGAAGAGGAGGGAGAAGAAAAGGGAGAACCTGGAGATCCGACGCTGCTCTCCCTCGACGATCCCGATCCGTCGCCGGACGCCACAGATGAGATGTCGCCTCCTCGTCTGAGGTGACAAGGCCTCGGCGTCGTCGGCAACTTCTCCTCATCCACGCGGGAGAAAAAACCATTCCCCACGCGGTAGAAGAAACGAGGCAACGTCACACACACGCACACACACACACACACAGAGCGATGAGCTAAAGCGTACCGTACCATACCGAGCTGAGATTAAAACTCTGGTACGGTACGAAATTACAATCCTTGGTATCTAGTGTGATGGGCAAGTTGGATGATTGATAGTGTCCAATTAGAGAATTAACGGATGATTGGTAACAGCAGGTCACCATTCATGTTCATTCCATAGTTAATTTACAAGGTCTAAAAAATTGACCATTGTTATAATATAAAATCTGAAACAAGAACCAAAAAGTTCCTTCCATCACAAAATCAAGATTGATGCTTTTCTACAAAGCATAATAATAGGAAAGTTCATCTTAACTTGGCCATGCATGTGCGAGCACCTCCAAGATGTAGTATTTCTCGCTAACCCTCGACAATTGGTCAATTCTTTTATTATAGATACCAATGATGTTTAGTTAACACAAACAGGAGAATATTTTATGGCAAGAAAAATTATGTATCATATGGTTTCATTAAGATGAGGAATAAAACTTATAAAGATTCTCAGAGGCAAAGCAAGAAGAATATCTTGTGTGTCAAATTTGAAAGAATTACAAATATCTACACCATTGAAAAGCTCCATATAACATGTAGATCTGGCTAAATTGCTATCTGTATCACCTTGAAACCCTTCATTTGGCACCATTAAGAAGAAGGAAAAAATTACTCTAGGAGTCTAATAGTCTATCACTGACAGATAACATTTTTATAGATAGAAATTAGTGATAAGATCAGAAACAACAGATTTGTGAAAAAGAACAAGATTACAGAAATATCTAAAAGGAACAGAAAAAGAATACAACACCCAATGGTATCTCTATATCAAGTAACTAATTAAGTTTACAACAATTTGAAACAATTATCATGTATATTCATCCGAAAGCTAAGCAAACCATGTAATCACTTTCACTACCTCACCAGCTAGGTTCCATATGCTTTTCGAGTTGATGCCACGTGATGGTTGGAGCACTTAGATGATGATTAGGTGGCTGCTGAGACCCCCAGATCTTCTTAACAGCCATCTAATTGTCACTTTTTATAAGCAGTCATTAATGCTTAACCCAATTAACCTTGGCAAACATTATATGATTAAGAAACTTGTCATTTTAAGTAGGAAATTACTTCAAGTACTTTTATTTCAAGTAAGATACATAATAATTTTGAGTAGTACAATAATTCAAGTAATTTTCTTAGACTTAGTTAAGGAACTTTTTTCTTTAGGCATCCACCTGTGCATCTAAGCCTTCTACCTAGGCCTTTTAATGGATCAACTTAAGCTTCCTCTTCAATTCAGTCATCAAGGCTTTCTCCATATCCATCCTGTGCTGCTCCCAATTCACCCAGAGAGTATCAAAACCACAGAGTTCTGAGGATAATCTCTTCATTGAACAAAATAAGGCCTTAATCCATAAATCCCATTTTAACCATCGATTGTTTACAATCCGTGCTACCCTAATCGACTCAGCCAAACTCGGGCGCATCAAATCCAACAACCAAGAAAAGAAAATTTCTAACGAATTGAAGGAGACAACCAGAAGATTTCAGGAAGACAGAAAGAGACGTACATAGGTATTGAGCTGGCGCACGAAGCTGGAGAAGTTATTGTGCTTGAAGTACTTGGGGAGGAGGTCTCGCGCGAACTCGGTCGTGTTCCAAACCACGAAGCTGTTGTTGGCGGAGCCCCACGAAACGATGGCGTCCGTCGCGGGATCGTCCACCATCTCGTACGTCTTGCTCAGGAACGGGGGCGGAGCGCCGCCATTCAGGCTCGCGTTCGCGGTCGTCGCCGCAGCCGTCTGGGCCCCGCCCCCGTCTCCTCCGACGCCGTCCATCGCTCGGGCCGCCGGGAACCGGTGGGGTATCAGAGGGAGCGCATTCGATAGAAAAAGAATTGGGGCGGGGAACAGGTTTCGGAAGAAGGTATCGATGTCAGGGAAGCGAAGACGGAGGAGGAAGAGGAAGGATTCTCGGGCGATAAAGGAACCCTAACGAGGAGATGCCGGAGAAGACGGGGATGAAGCCGGAGAGCGGCGCTCACGAAAATAAATAAATAAATCGATTAATAAATTGATGGTTGGGATACGAACCCATTTCTTCTTTCGGATCCTCTCAAATGATACCATAAAATACGTGGAGCATCAACTCGCATCGAAACGGTTCACTAGTGATCGACGGTTCTAAGAAAGCGATTTAGAATGTGGCTGGTCCGAGACGAACCTATCTTTGAAAGGATTTTTGGACAGGATCCTGACTGTTTAGCACACACTCGGAGTCACTTAGATCGAAGGGCAGAAATATCTCGGACATATATTTTCCACCATTTCTAGCTACTCGCCGCATATACCTGCATAACTATGGAGAATAAGGTGGTCTCCACGGGTGGACCGATCATAAGGTAAACATCTGGGTAACGTTAACAAGTAGGAAAAACGGTATTATCCTAAGTCGAAGACATTTATCGGAACAAAAAAATTAAAATCAAAATTAAAAAAAGTAGGATACATCATCACTTGCCTTTGTGTAAATGGCTATTGAAATAACATATAAACAAGTAATTTATAAATAATGATTCTTCCCATGAAAGTCTAATCACAGTGAAGTTAAACATTTTTTAACTTTATATTTCATATTATAGTAATTGGCATTACTAATATTGTATCCTTTAGCAATATATTCTGAGAATTTTTTTTTTTTCAAAAATATACTATTGTTATTAAAATTAACAATATATAAACTAAAATGATAATAAATAGTAATGTAGGTATTAGAAAAATGTAAGATGATACAATATTAGAATTTTTTTTAGTTCCTAGAGGGAAAAATATAATATGTCACCTTGAGGCCTTTCATTAAAGAAATCTGATCTATTGATTTTTCTAAAAAAAAATATAAAACTCTTTTAGAGATAATAAATACTTAAAGAACTACCAACATTCATATGAGAATAATAAATAGTTGATAGGAGATATAAAGGCTTGAATATTGTGATAATATTGTAAATTTTTTTACTGTAGTCATTTTTTTAAAAAGTCTTATATATTTATTTTTTATTAATACTTTTTTATTTATTCCAACTGAATATTTCTTCTTAACTAAAAGATAAAATTAAAATTACCTATAGCCTCTAACGGGTCATTATGATTGTCTCCACCTCTAGTTCTAGCCCTTGCCTCATCTCTCATCTTTCTCCGCCCTCATCTCTTATTCATTTTTTCTCCACCGTCCTTGTCTCTCATCTTCTCTTTCTTTGACTTTTTTTTTTTTATCATCATCATCACTCATTGCTTTGTTGTCTACTCTCGCATTTTCTCCACTTTTTCTCCCTTATTCTTACCTCTCTTCCCCTCTTTCTCTGACATTTTCCTCTTTATTATCATCACCCTTTTTCATTGTCTATTGCTTTCGTCACTTGTGCCTAATCGCCCTCACCTCCCTTTACTCCTTTACTCCTAACTCTTAGTCAAGTTGCCAATGGGTGTGAAAAATGACAGGTACTCCAAAACACAGCATGACAACGCCATTGGTGCTGGCAAGCATTGATCCAAATCAGCAATCTAGCTTGTCTTTTTGAAGTTAGCACTCATCAAAGTAGCATGAAGTTGCCTATTCCCAATGCCTAATCTGTGAATAAGGTGTATACAGTGGGATTCCACAGTATGATTGTCCACAAGTAGTACAAATGTAGTTCCTCAAATTCGATGCCCTCTTGGCTTTTGGATGGATCACCTGCATACACACAGAAATGATGAGTAAGAAAAGACAACAATATTAAATGCTCTGTTTAGGCAAAGGCAACTTAGAATAGTATCAAAGCCAGCTGAAAAGTACACACAACTCTTGAGGTGGAAAAGGTGGCAGATGCCTAGATGGTGTTGCATGTTCCCTCCCATCTTTCCTTTGTCCATCACAGGGGAATTCTGTCTTTTCTGAGTCTGTAAATATTTAGTTCAATGTCTGTACTTGAATATTAAATAGCTAATGTTACACACAAACAATGCCTGCATTGTTGCTACATTATATTAATCATTTAATTAAAATCTTACTCAAAATAAGCTGTCATGTGTCAAAAAAAGATACTCCTCATAGGTTTACTATTTTTAAGATTTTAGAGAATTTTTGTAACTTAGAGGTAACTGTTGTTCTGCTTAATAATATAATAGATGAGTATGTACATATTTCTGCTACTTTTTTGTTCATAGAAATCATAAAATTCACTATATGAATTGTATGTGTGCCAGCCATTATGATTAGATTCATTTACCTGTGATTCAGTCAGACAATCCCTTAGAATAGATAAAGTGAGCATCTCAATGAAGCATACAAAAGAAAATTTCTTATGCACAGTACTCAAGGCAGTTATATGACCATTTCAGCATAGATCTTCTACTGCCATAGAATAATAGATCATATGATCATCGCAGCAGAGATAACGCTGTTTGCAGCTTCTTCTGTACAATTTTTGGATTGAACAAAGTAATCACATTGACAAGAACCAGCGTAGAGATGAGATGCTGCTGTTTGTTGCATGAGAGAAGCTACATTTAGCAGATTACAGCAACACTTGTTTTGATGTGTTTTGTTCTCTTCTCTCTGTAATTTTTTGGAGCTTTATGTTTGCATGTCTGTGAATTCTGAGCGTTTGTGGGCTTTTACTTTGTGCAGACTTCTTTGTTTGCCTATACACGTTTATATATAGAATTTTGTCATTTGCCAAACAAAAACTGCAGGTCACACTGGCTGATATGAATAGAAAACACTATTCCCCTACGGTTTGGCCATGGAAAAGCTGGTCTACTGACAAACTTTCCTCTGAGTTCAGGATTATGTACCAAAAATATGGAAGATATAGTAGATTTCATTAACAGGAAAGTGATCTTCTTAATGCAAACTTCATACTAATTCATTAGCAGGTAAGGATGCAATCAAATATTACAGTTCCAGGCTCAACTTGGCATCCTTTTTTTTTGGGTCTTTCCAAAGACATCAGATGCCACCTGCCCTCTTAAACATAAATTATCATTCACCTAATGCCCTAAGAAGAGCAGGAAATTGTCTATAACTAGTTAATAGGAAACTCCCATTCATGCAATGAACATAGAGAGATTGAGAAAATGCTCATCAGGATAAGACATCACTTCTGTTTTACCACTCAACAGTTCACAGTAGCACAAACACACAGGTGTAGACTTCAGATATTGTCTCATTAACTATGCTGTGGAAGTCTGAGTAGATATATCTGATGAAGGTATAGATAGCTCTTTATCAATATATATTGCCTTTTCTCCATTGGGGTTCCATGCTAACTTCAGGAATATGTCATTGTTGATCTCTCATTTCTCAATCTTTAAGCAAAGGGCAAAAGAATATTTACAAAGAAAAAGAAATTAAGATAGAAATAAATATTGGAAGAAGGGCATGATGCAGCCATCATATATTTAGCTTCTACATCTGTGGGTATTGGCATCAAGGTTCTTCTGTTCCTTCCTAACAAAGGAAATCTCTTAACAGTGACAAAACTACTACCAAAAGGGAATTCCCCACTAGATATACTTACATCTACAGATGTTTCAATTAATACAATAATGCAGTGGGGAAGAAAGAGTGTGATAAAACAAGTAATGAACCATCTTTATTTGTGGACCACCTAGCTGCCATCAGACAGTCCTTCCTGGTAGCAACATCATTCTCATGATAAAACAACAGCATGTTTGTGTCACATAGTGTCGGTCAAGCTACTAGTTTTAATCATGTGATCATAGTCTTTGATTTTTCTTCTCACATTTTCTACATCATTTTATTTGGCTGACAGCAGGTTCTTACCCCTGTGTTCAGAGAAATGACTCCTGCTCATTCTTCATGTGATCAGGAATCTGTCATAATGAGGATTGGTGATAGTATTTGATTCAAATGTAGGTCCTATATGAAGAGTATAAAGGAACAAAATGTACTATGCAAGCAGCAGAATTAAAGAAGATAACAAATATACATGTGTGTGTTTTTGGCAAATATTAAATGGATTCTGTCTTCTTGATTGCAAGTTGTCTTCTTGAATGTGCTCTCTCTAGATAGCAAATGGAATTTACTATACTCATTCTTGATTGCAAGTTGTCTTCTTTAATATACATACTCTTTTTTCTCCAGCCCAAGTGTAATATAAAATTACAAGGAATATGATACTAGATTTATCATGGGACATTAATGGTTTGATATGTTGTTTTATGGATCAATCATTTTGTTAAGTGTACCAACACCACCATACTTTAAAACAGAGCTATCAGAATAATTTTTTGAAGGAAGATAATATAAAGGAAATAATTTGGTGTAGACAATAAATATACTTCTGTTAATAGTTTCATTCTAGAGTTTTAATTAATATTTTAAGAAAGAGATAAAATATCCTTTAAATAAAATATATACAAAGAAAATTACTAACTGACATGATCATTTCTTACCGGATAACATGAGCCAATTGTCAAACTATTAGATGAAGTAAGTTTGGTGGCATTTGTGTTCTATTAGATTTCTCAAAATCACTTCCTCAAGGGATTTGGGTCAAGATTGAAGACTCCTAAGTTTTTTAATCTATTGCATTCAAGAACATCTCCTTTGATTATGGCCTAGTTAGTCATAATCCCAATTTGGGGACTCAAGCAGCTTTACCAACTAACATTGAACTCAACCTGGGTCAAACCAATAATCGAATTTGAAATTTTAGTCCTTAAACACTTAATGTTCTTGGAATGTGTAAAAATCCTCGATCTTTAGACCCATGGGTGACCTGCCAAAAAAAAATCTACTGATAGGTATACTTTGATTAGATCCGACTCAAAAGACTATATTCTTTTTGCTAATGGGTCTAAAGTCATCTCTTTTTGCTAATATTTATGATCGATCGATGAGATCAACAGTCCTGAATTTTCTTTTTTGCTTAGAAAAGCTAATCGTACTGCATACCTTCTCGTCAATCTTGTAACTTTTATTGACTTTTACTAATGTAGTGAGTGATCTTGTTTTGCGGGGAAAGAGAAAAAACATGGTGAGTCAGTGAACGCAACATCAAGTTGCAGCTGAGATACCACTTTTACTCAGAGAAAGCATATTGATAACAAGGGGAATCTGAGCCTCTTTCTCACTCTCACTCCCTCTCTAGCTAATACTTATATGGGCATCAAGTGGCATCAGTCTACAGAACATACTATCCATGAAACCCAAGAAACTACTTTTGTCCCTACACACCTCACTTATTTACTTCAAGTTTTACTCTCCATGTTAACTCCATGCAACTCCTTTATATCACATACTGCTACCATAACCATGTAATCATTTCCACAGTAAAAAACAGCAAGACACTTATGGATCCAAAAGTACAGTTCTCTCTCTCTCCCAAAAGACTGATCAGAGGAGAAGGGAAGAGCTTTACCAGAAGAAAGCAAGACAATAATTGAGGAAGAGACAGAACAAGAAGAGGTCCCAAGTTGGCTGAGAGATGGAGCTCTTTTCATCACAACCTGATCTATCGCTTCAGATCAGCCCCCCAGACATGACACCGGCATCAGGTTGGAGAAAGCCAGATGAAGACATGGACTTAGGGTTCCTGAGGAGCAACAGTATCACGACAGCCTTAATGGAGAAGGCCGAGAGCAACACCTCTGAGGTCTCTTTAGCTGCTCGAAGCACCGCTGTCTCCACCACAACAAGTAACACCACTCTGCTACTACACCCCCTACCCCACCACCATCACCACCACCTCCACTTCCACCACCACCATCACCACCACCCTCTGCTGCATCAAGGGTACCACCAAGATTTTAGCTTGATGAGGCCCATAAGGGGAATTCCTGTGTACCAAAACCCGCCCACCTCAACTTTGATGCCACCATATCAGCAGCAGCAGCTTCTGTGTGACTCTTCTCCCTCTTCTGAGTTCAATCACTTTGCGACAACACAAGGCCTGTCAAGATCAAGGTACTTGCCGTCGAGGATCCCCATAAAAAGGAGCATGAGAGGTCCACGGATGCGGTGGACAAGCGCACTCCACGCCCGCTTTGTGCATGCTGTGGAGCTCTTGGGAGGCCATGAAAGTACGGCTTACAATTCTCATTTTCTTATCTCAGTATATACATATGCTTCGACCATACATAGATGATTTAGGTGAACGTGTTGTTCCTACTTCCCAATCGTAACTTCGTCTTCAACTTTTGAGCTCAGGGGCTACACCCAAGTCAGTTCTCGAGCTAATGGATGTCAAAGATCTCACACTGGCTCACGTGAAATCTCACTTACAGGTAAAGGATCTCCCTGTGTCTGGAAACCTAAAATGGCCATTTGGCTTGCACTGCAAAGGAATGTTTTCCTTTAATCCTTCTTGCCTTAAGGTTGAGTGTTGTCTCAGCTTTTCTTTTCCTTTTTGCCATTTTTAAGCATCTCAGTTTTACTTGCTTGCAAAAGCAAGCCACTGTTATAAAATGATAAACACATCGCAACATACACACACACACACACACCATATTCTAACAAATACTTCAATGTTTTATCCATTTGATGTATATATATATATCCTCTACAATAGATTGATGATGTTTTAGTTAGCTTCAGATTTAAGGCATGTAGCCAGGAAACAAAGCCAAGATGAGATGGGTTATACTAGCTAGTGTTCTAAAGTTTCTCAAAGAAATGATATGCATTTGCAGATGTATAGGAGCGTGAAGACAACTGATAGACCAACAAATCCTTCAGCAGGTAGCTTTGTTTTAAGTCCTTCCAGTTTGCTTCCAAAGACTGTAAAATCGCTTACCAAATAATGTGTCGATTATTACTTTTTGTGTTTTGTAGTTCAATCTGATGGTTTCGAGAATCGATCATTCGGAGAAGTTTCGGATGATAATTTGGTAGAAGTCCATGATCTGCAGAATTCAGAATCGTCAACTCATAACGGGAGACCTGATGCACATCATGGAATCAATCAATGGGGCCATTCTTCCAGGTGAAAATATCCTTCTCCACAATAGTTTGTATGCCAAATGCTTATAAACAAAGGTAAATAAAATGAGGTTTACTACTGAAGAAAAAAATGGTGCTTGCCAAAGTCATTCGAATAATCATTCTTCACTTCACAAGTAAACTCTGAAGCCAAATATTCATTTGAATAATGCTTGTCAGACTATTATTTTATAACAAGAAAACAAAGCCATGTGAAAGAATATAAATATAAGGATTCTTAAGGTCATTGAGTAGGGAAGTATGAAATCAACAACTACTTTCATTTCATATGCTCCATTGATTTGCATAACAGATGTTGGATGCCACAACACTCTACATTGTGAATCCAGCACACACAACTTCCATTTTTCATTCAAACTAAAAGCAATAAATGATCATGCACATAAGTATAAATATATACAGAACAGGAAAAAGGTCATATAAAATATTAAAACAACAGCTCTCTTATGATTTTTTGTCCCTGTAGGCTTTCCTGCCAATATTAACAATTGTATTAGTAACTAGAGCTTAAAATGTCTGGATAACCATGTCTACTGCTTTTGTCCTTGCAAACTACTAGTGCTTGGTTGAAAGTATCAAATATTCAGAAATTTTAGTTAGTTTATAACTTCTTGTTTGCATCAATATAATTTTATCATATCACACATGACATATATTTTTAAAAGCACTCCAAAGGTCTACAATTTGCTGTCTGGAACCTTTTTAAGCCTAGTTAGATGGGATCCAAATAAGGAATTAAAGCTTGTTCTACTTTGGTGTTGATGAATCAAGGTTTTACTTACATAAATAATTAGTGTGCTTGATCTTGGAATAATTAAAAAGGTTTACTAACATGAATTTTGAAGTTCACTAAAACAAATTATAATTCACCGGCCGATCTAAATTTGTTTGAAAGTTTAAGGACTTGTGGTGTAACTTTTTAATATTAGTTATACTCCTTTATTGATGTACAAAATAAGCTTCTCTTTTTCAAAAGTTACCAAAATGAATATCAATTTTACATAAATTGTCAAAGGATATATTGTATTAAATTATTATCCAATTCTACCCCTTTTTTATGTGACACTAAGCCTCCAGTACAAGAGGCTTGACATTTCTTCTAGATGTCTACTTCTCTCCCAAACCACTATGTTTCTTACTTGTCCAGATTCCTAATTGCCAATATGTAGATGGTGAGAGAGGGTCTAAACACTTGGTGGCATTGATGTCTAACTGGTTGAATGCTTTCTTTTCTTGATAAAGCAGTGAGAAAATACAACCCAAAAATGCCTGTATGAGTCTGACTAACAATGCTGTCCTTTCAACTACAACTCCACAAAGTAATTTGTATTAAGTCACTGGTTAAAGCTGAGAATGCATCAACCCAAGTTCCTGTTAGATTTACTTGCTCTTGATATAGGTAATAAAGCTGCAGATACCAAGAGTCAGATGCTGAAGAATGGCAAGAAACCAACTTGGGTGATAAGAAATAGGACCAGAACAGTATTAAGTTGAGTACCCTATTTCTTTTCAATTTTGAGTTCCAGAATGTACATAGGGAAGACAACAAGTGTAACAGTTTAAGAAACCCAGAGAGATTTTTGGATTCTTGTACATTGAAGTTGAACCTCTCTGGTGCTCATGCTGCTAGGGTGACATAACTAGCCATGCTCAGAGAGAACACATTGATAGAACCAACAAAGTTTCTGCCACTTGATAGTTGCTACTTCCTAGAAGCTGTCAACGTTATGTGTCCTGTAGAAGCTCTCTTCCGACATTTTTTGACTTCACACCATTAAACTTATGCAAAGTGCTCAGAAAAGCGAGAAACACTGTTGCATATGTCCAGGATCTAGTCAACATCTGAACCTCCATCATGGTTCCCATTATGGTGCAGTAATCTGTTCTTGTACTTGAGTAGGTTAACCTTGTGTATTGCGACACTATTTTGATGCATGGAATTCTGTGGTGGCTTGGACAGCTGGGGAAGCTTTTCTGATGACTTGGTGAGTGATTCCACCACCAATGGAAGCATGGAGTCCTTCAAGGTATCAGACACAGCTGGGATCCAGTATTTTTAACCTGCCTCTTTTCACTACAACCATGAGCTCCTTTCTTTCTTCTGCAGGAGATGCCATTCGAGAGATTTGAAATGTATCGTGACTTGAACTCACCTTGCCTCTCGGGGACAACAAGCCAAAGCAGGCTTAACCTTGAGATCACCCTGGGTAGGCCTCACTGATCGTGGAGAAAGAAAAAGGAAGAAAGCAAGAAAGAAAAGAAGACAGCCATAAAGGAGAAAGATTGAGGCAAAGTTCCACAGAGACTTGAAGCCTCAATCAGTGACTCAAATTGCCTGAGTTGGTGCCTTCCATGCATGTGCACGCCTTCTCTTTACAGCTTCCCAAGAAAGAGAGAAGGCAATCATGAAGCTAAGCATCTCATATCATTGCAAGAGACTTGTAGTGTTGATACATTTACCATCTTGCATGTCTTAGTTCTGCAAAGCAGATTCTTGTAACATGTACGGGTATTCTCTCACAAGAATGCCATCATATCATTCTGTGAGAGTTCTTAGAAGAAGCTAATTGCACAAATATGAATGGGATTCGTAGGTATATCAACATCATTATATTGCTGGCCTTCTCTCTCTATGAAGGAAAGGATCCACTATTCTCTATCTACTTAATTTACAGGTTGTTCACCAATAAGAGCCTGTAAGACTCATTCAGTAAAGAACATGTTTATATATAAGGTTAAGTGCATAAATGCATATAAATTCAAGTTCTAGATTAGTTTTTCAGATGAATGAGAACAGATGTCACTATCTATAGCTCTTAGAAGGTGCTTTCATGTGTCACAGGAAGTAATCCAGTGGCAAAATAAAGATCAAAGAGAAATGCTTGAGAGGTGCTAAAACATCATATATGTGGAATTTAATTTAGAGCTTGAATGGAATCAAAGCGAGTAGGTTTGAATTCCTATGCAGGTTAATTTCTAGCACGAATCAAATTAAGAGGATGATTAGTCTTTAAGATAAAAAAATAATAAATTAGATTAACATAAATATATGACCTACAACTTTGCTTTTCCACTCTTTTAAGGTTAAGAAATAATCAAGTTGATCCATGATTTTAGTATTTCAAATAAAAAATATATTGTGCTTAAGTTTCATAATGATGTATTCCCAATTTATCGTTCCAAAGCTTTAACTTGATATCTTTAGATTATTGTTCCAAAAGACTGCCCATAGTCTACAATCTTTAGTCTCAACTATAAAGATATCCCTAAGTAATGTCTATGTAAGTTCTTATTTTTCTAATGACAACTCTGATTTGTTAAGATGGCTGCAGACAAAGATCTTATCTTTCAAACTGATGGTGTAAAAAGAGATAAAGAGGATGAGAATAGCTAACTATGAAAGTTGACAAGCTAAACATGAATAAGATGGATAATAAATCCTTTGAACAAAAACCTAAAGAATGAATATTGCATTAATCATCCTACAACAAAAATCATAATATTTCCACATATTATGTAGGAAATTGTTACGATAATCTAATTCCATGAAACCACTGGCTTCCAGTCTCATTGATTTGCTTCAAAATAGTCAGTAATAAATCAGTAAATTCTTGCCTCCAGTTTATTTTGAACAAGGAGGATTGATTGAATCAGCAAATGTTAAGCACATAGAACACAAAGTATTAATAAGAACATCTCATCTAATACAACAAGACAAGAGGAAGAAAAGAGATACTAGTAATCCACAACAGGAACTATGAGGACTGTACTATCCCAACTGTTCATTACCAGCTTCAGCCTACGCCACGGCAGAAAGGAGCTACAGTATTAGTGAGAAAGAGGGGACAGCCATGCATAACAGAGGCGATCGGGAAAAGGACGTGTATGGGAAGTGGAAAAAGGACCGGAGAGGAGGGAGAAAGAGGCGGCGGGTCCCGCGCGCGCGCGAGAGAGAAAGAGGGACAGCGGGAGTCGAGCGAAGGCGCGGCAGCCGAGGCACGAGAGAGAGAGAGATCGAGCGAGAGAGAGGAAGGAGGAGATTATGAAATGAAAGCACTCCATGGCTTTATGATTGGGGACAGCGGACAAAGCTCCTCGTGTTTGACGGTGACTACACCGCCACTGCCCGTGTTTGACGGCGACCGCACCACCGCTGCCCGACATTGACGCTGAAAGCTTTTGTCCGTCATCTGTCCTCTCTTCTCGTCATCATTGATTGTATTATATTATATTATATACATTCTTATAAATTATTTGAATTTTTATTATATGATTTTTTCTAAAAAATTCTTTTCATTTTTTTAAAATATTTCTTTTGATTTTTTTAAATATTATTCTTAATTTAAAAATATCCAAATTATCCCTCAAAAAGTTGATCATACTTTTCTCTCTCGTTATAATATTTTAGGTTGTTATACTATTTTGATATGTTATAGTATTTTGGCTACTATAATAAAAATATATTGTAAAATATATTTGAAAACATTGTAACTGATACAAATGGGCTCATAGCATCAATCAAATTAACTTCAAGTATAAAATTTTAATATTATAATGATATATAAATAATATAATCAAAGAGACATAATATGATATTACCTATAGTGCTTTTCAATAACTTTATATTATTTTTAGTATATTTAAAAAATACTATAACATTATTATGAGACACTATAAGCTAGCAAAATAGAATCAAAACACATCAAAAACCTTTTGATATGTCATACTAGATTCAAATAGATATTTATATAATATTTAGGAACAACATCACTCAAATAAAAAAAATTATAATATTTTGATAATCACAATAAATATATTATAAATGATCCAAATAGACTCCTAACTTCAATGAGAACAATTACAAGTTTAAAAAAATGGTGTCGTAATGGTCTACGAGCAATAACGACTAAAGAGATACAATATAATGTTAATTATAGAATTTTTCAATAACTTTTTAGTGTTTTCAACACCTTAATAAAAATAATATGAATGCTATTGAAAAATATTATAAATGAGCCAAAATAAAAAACACTAGCAATTCAAAACTGATAAAAAAAAATTAGTAAAAAGTTTTGACGAGAAGAATTGATTAGGGGTATTTCGGTTCTTTTTTAAAATTAGGGGTACTTAGGATCTTTTGTAGGAAAATTATAATTTTTTTTTATTTCACTAACTTTATGTATATGTATATATATATATATATATATATATATATATATATATATATATATATATGTATATGTATACATACGTATGTATGTATATATGTGTATGTGCGCACGTGTGTGCGCGTGCACGTGTGCGTGTGCGCTTTGTGGTTAGGTTTGTTTTCAGCATTAATATTCTTTAAAAATCATCATAACAAGACTAAATGTCATTATGGATCCTATGGAAGCATTGGAACAATTGTCATTTTCGTAATCATAGGGTTCTAAGTTATGTCACTACGGTGTAAGATGCTTGTTCTAACTAGTGGTAAAGTGAATGTCATACACTGACCTAAGGTAGATGAGGAACACCAGATCCAACAAGATTTCATGTGTCGCCCTTTCAAGTTTGAGTTTGAACTTTCTATTGAAACTGATGTGTCTTTCCTGAGTGCTAATGACATTGTAGGGTTGGGATTCATCCTCAAAAACAAGCAGGTAATTTGATGGCTGCGGGGTGCAAAACAATGAAAGTTAACTTAGTCGTATCAGTAGAACGAGAGGTAATCTTGGAAGTCCCTCATTTTGCTGCTGAAAGTGGCTTTAGAAATATATAGATCCGATTAAACTCCCTACAAACCGTGATATTTCTCAATAGTTTTGTGGCTATTGCTTTGGTATTTGAGGAATACTTTGTGTGATTGTTTCTTATATTTTGACAAGGTATCCTTATCGAATCGTGATTGTTTCTTAGCTTGTTTTGTAAGAGTTGAGGGGGGTTTTTTTGTACTTGGAATGGTGATTTGCATAGTTATAATGACCTCACAAGTATTTTGTACTCTCATACTTAGTTTCTAATATAGTTAGGTATTTTATTTTTAAAGAAAATATTGATTCAAATTAGCTAAGGCTAATCACAATAGGTAGGTTATGTTTGGGAATACATTTCAAATATATATTGATTCAAATAACCCAATACATATTTCAAATGAAAATTTATATTTAATATTAATTTTTTAAATCGTATTTGGCTTGGATACTATATTAAAAATTTTAAAGTATTCTATAACATTCTTTAAAATCATAAGATTATCATTGTACAATAGAAACTGTAATTTTCATTTCCTCTCCCCTTCTCTTGATTTTTACCGTCATCAAAACCAATATAATGTATGATTATATTTTTTATTTATTATATATTTGGACCATGCGAAATTATTTTTGTAAGATTACATATATTAATTAATTTATTTATTTACTTATTAATTTAAATAAAAATATATAAGGGTAACTTTATCATATAATTTTGTTGAATCTCGGATTTTGATGATGAAACTAATTGATTGTGTTTAAATGTTTGACTACATTTTGAGTGATACAGGTCTACTCGATCAGGATTAGACAATTAACGCAGGAGGAATTGACGTTGCGTCGGAGGAGATCACGTCAGGATATTGGATGGCAGAAGGCTTCGGGCGTCGGGCATCGGGCCAAGGAGAGCGAAATTGCGCCAAGGATATCGGGGTTGCGGAGGTCAACCGCCGATTGGGCAACAAGCTGCAAGAGAGGACGATGCACCGAAGAATCGGATGAAGCGCCAACCAATGACGTGCCGGGCAACAGAATGTCAATTTGCGTTATAATAATTGTCTAGATCGGAGTAGAGTGTTTGCTTGTGTGTGCAGGATTAACTACGATAACCAAAAAACACAAAGCGAGAATACCGGAGTCAAGTTCGATGGACGTTTAAGAGTCCGAAGAATCGTCGGAGATGCTGCCAGAACCAACCGAGAAGAAATCGGGAACCTGTCGGAATTTTCGGAAGTTCGCCGAAGAGATCGTCGGAGGTTCACGGAGATCACCGAGAAGGCTCGGCTACTCATTAAAGTCATCACAAGTTCGGGAGCTTGCTAGAAGCCCGTCAGCAGAAAGTTCGTCGGAAAGCTCGCCAGAACAAGACTCGACGTTCGCGGTTGAAAATTTGCTTAGGATGTGTTTTGGTTATGTAGTCCACTTGTAATTAGGATTAGGATTAAGAGATAATCCTATATCCTGGTTAGGGGCCAACTGGGCCCAAAGTCAGAGTTGGTTTAGGCTAAAAATTAAGCTAAACCAGCGAACTAGAGAGCCAAGATTGAAGCCCAACTAGTGGCTGAAAACACTGTAGTTGGGCTGAAAACACTGTAGGCGGTGGCACCGCCTAGCTGGGCGGTGGCACCGCCCACCACCCGAGAGTTGGGCGGTGACACCTCCTGGCTGGGCGGTGGCACCGCCCAGCACCCGAGCCCTGGGCGGTGGCACCGCTTGGCTGGGCGGTGGCACCTCCAACAGCGGGAACCCAAAGAGAATTCAAATTTTGAAGCCCAAATTTGAATCCTCTTGAGGCCTATAAATACCCCTCAAATCTCAGCTGAGAGAACAATTTTTTGAGCAGCAAGTGTTTGAGAGAAAAGCCTTAGAAAAGTGTTAGCTTGTCTTGTTTTCAATTTGCTAGTGTTCACCTCCTTCTTTCTTGTTGAAAATCTGTAAGAGAGTGAACCGCTTGTAAAAGTTGTAAGAGGGGTATTCACCCTTCACTTTCAAGAGACTTGCTAGTGGAAGGTGGGAGCCTCATCGAAGAGGGGCCTCGCAAGTGGAGTAGGTCATTTGACCGAACCACTCTAAAAATCGGCGTAATCTCTGGTTTGCTTTTTATTATTGTCATTTACATTACTGCAAATCTTCTTACTGCTTTAGTTCCTTATTACTCTTGCTGCGCAACTTTAAGAACACGCCTTCAAGTTAAATTTCTCAAGTTTTGTTCTTAACATACGAAAGATTTTTTTATTAAAACCGAAGTTTTAATCCGCTGCACTAATTCACCCCCCCTCTTAGTGCCGCTCCGATCCTAACAAATTTAAAATATTCAGTGAGTTTTTGAAATATAATTTTACTAAATAGCATTTACGTCAATACATATTTAAAATATAGTTTTCATCTATTATTTACTAAACACTCAAGGCATTCCACAACAACATATTTATTCACACCTCTTTATCTAAATTCATATTAAAAATAAAAATATAATTCTAAACACATTCTAAGTGGTTAAGTTGAGTTTTTAAGAGTTTATACAGAAAACTCAATGATTGCAATAAATACTATGTTAAATCTAAGGGGCAAAGTTATCCTATTCCCTAAATTTGTGGAAGCAAATTAAGATATTATGGATTATCGACGAAGTAAAGATTTCAAAACTAAGAAAAAACAATCATAAAAATTAGCAATGAAAGAATAAACTAAAAAGTTGACAGACGATAGGGATAAACACTCCTTGTTTATATCCATAAAAAAAAAAATTCAAATTCTTCCTTACGTCAAATCAATTATAAATATAATTTCAACTCAAGTACAAACTTATACACCTCATATAGATCCTGAATAGTTTCTCACACATTGTTTTTTCATCCTGTTTAGATCTCTCACTCTAGAGTGTAATTTAAGAACATTTATTTTCTCATATCTTAACCAAAATAATTTCTTATATTTTATGTGTATGAAGGAGTTTAATTATTTGAAATGATATATATTTTAGATAAATGTGTAAAATACCATAATATCAAATATTTTATTTAAAAGGTTAATATGCGCGTGCACGCGCGCACACACACTTGAAATGATATATATTTTTGATAAAATGTGTAAAATACCATAATATCAAATATTTTATTTAAAAGGTTAATATGCGCGTGCGCGCGGACAGACACACTTGAAATGATATATATTTTAGATAAATATGTAAAATACCATAATATCAAATATTTTATTTAAAATGTTAACACACACATGCACATATATATATATATATATATATATATATATATATATATATATATATATATATATATATATATATATATATATAATCATCAACTACTCTTATGTAGGTCAACCATATAAGTACATATATATAATCATCAACTACTCTTCATGCATGAAACACCACCTACCACATAGAACATTATCTCGACAACTTTAAGATCTATTGGTGTGAATTCTGCCGTCAAATAAACATAACCCTTATTATATCTACGGATGGACGGTGGATTCATCATCATCTTGGAGAACGCGACAGGCAAAGACAATACATGATTCCTTGAGGCTCACAAAACGGCGCCACATGTCGTCTTCCTGTCATCGATAAATCCAAATAAAATTAGGTGTCAATTTGCGATCGGGTCAAACCTCGGCCGTCGGCCACTTAAGACATGGGTTGGATGGGCCCTTCGAAACCAAATTGCTTACATTGGGGTTGGTAGGGTTTACGAAGCGTATAGTATAGTTGTCGACGTACCGAGGAATTTTATCATGTACGGACCAATTATTTTTTTATTTTTTTTTGAGAAATAAGACTTTTAATTATGATTCTAATATATTTTATGTATAATACTTAAAATATTCCCAGTACTCGACGCTGGGCCGACAATGCTTTGATCTGCTGCATCTTTTCAAGCGTCAAACATATTAATGTCACACGTTTCGTGCTATTGCTAGTGAAGAGCTGTGGGACCCAGAGATGTGTCGAGCTAAACGACGATTGCTAGCTAAAAAAAGACAGCAGATCCGATGGCTTGTCGCCCCCTTCTTCCCGCCTCTCATAGTGCTTGGACTCGTTCCTCGCTCCGTCGTCACCCGAGAAAGCGTTCCGCCGGTTCCATTTGTGCCGCCACATTCTTCCGCCCGAAAAGGACAGCACCAGGACGAACTCGGGTTCTCTCAAGGTCTCGTCTTCGCGGCCTCTGGTTTAGCAGATTCTAACGAACGGTTTGAGAGCTCCCATGAAGCTGCCGAAACCCTGACTTTAAATACTGTGATGGTAGCTCTCCCTCCATCTTCTCACCTCGTAGTACGTTCTAAGACGGAGAAGAACAAGATTGTCTGCATTGCTGCCCGCTTCCCTGTTGATACACGGAGGTTTGTGTTCTCTGACCATGAAGTCGATGCTTTGAGCCTCTCTGCACTCCTTATCTTAAGAAAGTTGGGATTTTGGAGATGTTTTCTTCTGTTCTGTTCTTCAAACTTCTTTCTATATATCTTCTGAGAAAAGCCTTCTTTTTAATGCTTAAACTGATGATATATTCCACTGTACAATCAAAAAAGGAGACGGTTTACCGCTCGGATTTCTTTCAACTCAAGGTGGGCAATTATGTCGGTCCGAGATGTATGCTGACATATAAGTCACAGGAGCTGGAGAAGACCATGACGAATGCGGGAGTTGTGCTGCCACAGTCGTCGATGCCGTCCCTGCAAAGTGCATCCAATGTGAAGGCAAATGGAAGCCCAAACGGTGATCGGCATCTGACGAAATATGGGCGTGGAAGTGCAGTTTGGTAGAAGGAACATGGCGGCGAAGACGATGGCAATGGACTAATTAGAAGCAAGCAGGATAGGCCTCTCTCTCGCAAAATTAATGTCTCTGTTGCAATCCTAGCTCCATATAGGTAACAAGCACAAGCAGCTAGTTTCTGTAAATTTCCTGAGCTTGCTCTGCAAACTGTCATGATGATCTCAATACGGCAATCCTTTCCTTAAGCTCACTGATTCTTACTTGCTCGAATCTTGTGTCGTTGAAGGCTGCTAATCTTCTTCCGGATTGTTGTGCTCGGGATGTATCTTGCATGGAGAATCAAGAACAGGAACGAATATGCAATTTGGCTGTGGGGAATGTCTGTCATCTGCGAGATTTGGTTCACCTTCTCTTGGCTTTTGGAGCAACTCCCCAAGCTTAGCCCTGTCAACCGCACTGCCGAACTTGCAGTCCTGATCGATAAGTTCGAAACTGTGAGTCCGCAGAACCCACTTGGGAGACCCGATCTCCCAGGCATCGACGTCTTCATTACGACCGCGGACCCTGACAAGGAACCTCCGCTGGTCATGGCGAACACCGTCCTCTCCGTCCTTGCTGCTGACTACCCGGTCGAAAATCTCGCCTGCTATCTTTCGGACGATGCTGGCTCCATTCTGACTTTCGAAACAATGGCGGAGGTCGCCAGCTTCGCCACCGTCTGGGTTCCTTTCTGCCGCAAGCACAACATCGAGCCCAGAGGCCCCGAGAGCTACTTCAGCTTGAAGAAGGATCCTTACAGGAACAAAATGCGCCCCGACTTTGTCAAGGACAGGCGGAGGATGAAGAGAGAGTACGACGAGTTCAAGGTCCGCATAAATGCGTTGCTCGACACGGTCCGCTGGCGATCCGATGCTTATACTGCTCGTGAGGAGAGCAGGGCCTTAAGACGACATCGCGAGCTTTATGGTGATGAACCAATAGAACGTCCCAAGGTTCCGAAAGCGATATGGATGGCTGATGGCAGCCACTGGCCTGGAACTTGGATGAACTCCTCACCACATCATACTTACAGCAATCATGCTGCTATCGTTCAAGTAATGATTTAGTGCTGTCAGCAAATTTCAGTGATTTCTTTTGTTTGTTAATGGAAAGCTACTACAAGTTTGCAGACATTGGAATCAACCTTCTGTTGCAGGTAATGCTGAAGTCTCCGAGCAACGAGTCAGTGCAGGGGAAGAATGAAGAAAGCAGGTGCCTTGACCTCAGCGGCGTCGACGTTAGACTACCCATGCTGGTTTATGTCGCCCGTAAGAAGCGCCCGGGCTACGAAGATAACGAGAAGGCCGGAGCCATGAATGCGCTCGTCCGCGCCTCTGCAGTCGTATCGAATAGGCCCTTCTTCCTCAACCTGGACTACGACAACTATGTCTGCAACTCGCGCGCGTTCCGCGAGGGAATGTGCTACATGATGGATCGAGGTGGCGAGCGCGTCTGCTTTGTCCAGTTCCCACGGCGCTTCGATGGCGGCGACCCCTCCGACGGCTACGCAGGGTACACCAACGTGGTATTTGAGGTCAACATGCGAGCACTTGATGGTATTCAGGGGCCGGTTTACTTGGGCAGTGGCTGCCTTTTCCGGCGAATGGCGCTCTACGGGTTCGACCCTCCACCACCTCAAGAGCGCCATGGTGGTTGCTGTCGCTGCTGCTTCCCTCGGAAGCCTAAAACCCCCGGGGGCGTCGACTCGGACGAGGAGAGGCAGGATTCCCGGAGGGAGGATGAGAAGACCCTTTCCACCTATCAGAAGCGGTTTGGGAATTCGGCATCTCTCATCGACTCGATCCCCATGGCTGAGTTCCAACGCCGACCTCTTGCCGATCACCCGACGGTGATGGACGGCCGTCCCTGGGGCGCCCTCACTACTCCTCACGACCCTGTCACTCAATCCATGGTGGCCGACGCCGTGAGCGTCATCGCATGCAGCTACGAGGACAAGACGCAGTGGGGTCGGCGCGTCGGGTGGATCTACGGCTCCGTGACGGAGGACATCGTCACCGGCTATCGGATGCACAACCGGGGGTGGCGGTCGGTCTACTGTGTGACCAGCGGCGACGCGTTCCGCGGGACAGCCGTCATCAACCTCACCGACCGGCTAAACCAAATCCTCCGGCGGGCGACGGGCTTCGTGGAGGTCTTCTTCTCACGCAACAATCCGCTGTTCATCACGCCGGGCATGAAGATCCTGCAGCGGATTGCGTACCTCAACCTCTCCACGTACCCCTTCACCTCCCTCTTCCTCACCGTCTACTGCCTCCTCCCCGTTCTCTGCCTCTTCTCGGGGCAGTTTATCGTGCAGACCCTCAGCGTGACCTTCCTCGCCTACATCCTTATCCTCACCGTCACGCGCTGCATCCTCGCCATTCTCGAGATCAGGTGGTCGGGGATCCAACTCGTGGACTGGTGGCGTAACGAGCAGTGGTGGGTGATAGGAGGAACCAGCGCCTGCCTCGCTGCTCTGTTCCAGGGGGTGCTGAAGGTGACGACCGGAGTCGACGTCTCGTCCAACGGCACCAAGACATCCGCAGATGGCGACGAGTCCAGCGAACCGCACGGACTGAAATGGACGTGGCTGATGATTCCGCCGATCACCATCATGTTGGTAAACCTCATCGCAATCGCGGTCGGGGTCAGCCGCACCATATACAGTTCGTCGCCGGAGTGGAGCAAGCTCTTGGGTGGTCTCGTCTTCAGCGTCTGGGTGCTGATACATCTCTACCCATTGGCCAAGGGGCTGATGTGGAGGCGATCGGGAGGGAAGACGCCGACCGTAGTCTTCATCTGGTCCGGCCTCATAGCCATCACCATTTCACTGCTCGGGGTCGCGCTTCACTCTCCTTCCGGTGATCACCAGATTGGTGGCTCCATCACATTCCCTTGAGTCACACTCTCTACAGCACTCATTTGCTGCAGGTTATAATTAAACTAGGATTAGATTATAATTATGAGTTTCTTTTTAATAAGTGATGAGGATAGTAATTATGATAAGACTCGGTTGATGTCAGCCGACGCCTCACGCCTCATCGACGCGATTGCACTCGGTCAACCGAACCAGAACACCGGCCGAGGCACATTAACGCCTACGCAGGCGCGGTTCTACATGCCACGCCAACCCTCATGTCAGACGCTATCACCCTGTCTCCTGCAGGCGGGCACATCAAACAACAGTAAGCTTCCCTATAAATACCCTCGCACTCTGAACGAGCGAGGAGGACGGACAAACAAAAATCACTTCTTCTCCTGAAACCCCTCCACATCTTCTAACTTGATCGTCGGAGGGGTCGGGCCGAGCGCCCCGGCCCGACCTTTGTGCAAGTGCAAAGTCGAGGGTCCTCGCCGGACGCATGGACGAGGAGTTCCTGCCCGGAGGAGACGGCCACACCATCCCGATCGGACGCTGCACCCGACCACCTAAGCGGGCTCGAGGGACGCCCGAGGGAGAGATCCCCGACGTCCGGACCCGACCCGAGCCGCGTCGGCCCTGAGGCCACGGCTCTCAAAGTTGCTTACCGCAACAAATTGGCGCTAGAGGAAGGGCCCGGAATGTCGGGTGATCACCCGAGCGGCTCAGATGAGCCCACGGTTGAGAGGTCACACCCGATCGAAGCCTCGGGGGAACATCCCCCTCATGGGGACCATCGTGACGAACACCCCGCCACGACCTCCGAACGATACTAGCGAATATTCAACGACCCGGGCTTGTCGCCGCCCGACGGCGCCCCAGCCGACTCAACACCCGTGTCACCCGAGGCCTTTCAGGACCTCGCTCGTCAAGTGCGAGCTCTGATGGAAATGGTGCAAACCATTATTTCGCTCGTTTCGCATCCGGCGCACCTGCCCGCAATCAAACCATTACGCAAGGCGCCTGTTCGGGCCCATATGACGCTACCGGAGCCCCCCACTTCGCCTCGGGTCCGATCGGCCCCACTCGGGGATCCAGTGATGGCGAACCCGAGCGGTCGCCCGGAACCCGAGGTACTCTCTTCGGACTCCCTACAGGCCCAGTTGCGCTTCATCAGCCAGTGACTCGACGAGGTGCAGGAAGAGGTTTGCAGGTCCAAGGGAGAGCCCGGGGAGAATGCACACCAAGGGTCTCCCTTCTCACCCGAGATACGGGACCTGACGGTCCCCCCGGACTTCCAGCTCCCCTCTCTGGACGCTTACCATGGCTCCACCAACCCAGTGGACCATGTAGTCGCTTTTCGCACCCAAATGGCGCTGTATGGAACCTCTGATGCCCTGATGTGCAGAGCGTTTTCTACCACTCTAAGAGGGCCGGCCCACGCGTGGTATGGCGCCTTAAAGACCGGAACGATCGCTTCCATTAACCAGCTCATCAGGGACTTCGAGCTCCACTTCGTGGCCTATGCACGGCCGAAGCCTTCCGTGGCACTGCTCCTCGGACTCAAACAAAGGGAGGAAAAGCCCCTCTCCCATTTTGTGGAACATTTTGCCACGCAAATCCGGGGCCTGTCGGACACTCACCTCTCTCTGTTAGTGCAGACATTTATGATAGGCCTGCGACCTTCCAGATTCCTCTGGTCCCTCGCAGAGCAACCTCCCACCACGGTGCCAGAGATGCTCCAGCGCGCTAACCGGTACATCGCCGCGAAGGCCTGGACGACCGTGAGGAGAAGGGACGGTCCCCGACCACGGGCTCCATAACAGAGGTCAAGCACCCGCGGTGGCTGCCCCATGTAGTCCCCATTAAAAGAAATACAAGCCCTGCCTCAGCCTCTTTCGAGCCAAGGTTCAGTCTCTACCTGACCCCTTCTCGGCTCGTGGTTAGCCCCGGCTCGAAATCCCCTGAGTCGTGTCCCTCGGCTGTAGCCCGCCTGCGCCGAGCTCCTCGGCCATAGACTGCCGAGCCCACCTCAGCGCGGCTTGCCCGCTTGAGTCATGTCCCTCGGCCGTAGCCCGCCTGCGCCGAGCTCCTCGGCCATAGACTACCGAGCCCACCTCAACGTGGCTTGCCCGCCTGAGTCGTGTCCCTCGGCCGCAGCCCGCCTATGCCGAGCTCCTCGGCCACCGACTACCGAGCCCACCTCACCGACGGCCGCAGTCCGCCTGCACCGAGCTCCCCTCAGTGTGGCCTTCCCGTCCGAACCTCATCACTCGGCCGCATGACGCTCGAGACCACACCTGCGCGGTCTGCCCGCCTGCGTCGTGTTCCTCGACCGCATGATGCCCGAGACCACGCCTGCGCGGCCTGCCCGCCTGCATCGTGCTCCCCGGCCCCATGCTCCCCGAGACACACCTGCACGGCCTGCCCGCCTGCGTCGTGCTCCTCGGCCCCATTCTCCCCAAGACACACCTGCGCGGCCAGCCCGCCTGTGTCGTGCTTCTTGGCTCCATGCTCCCCGAGACACACCTGCGCGGCCAGCCCACCTGCGTCGTTTTCCTCGGCTCCATGCTCCCTGGGACACACCTGCGCGGCCTGCCCGCCTACATCATGCTCCTCGGCCCCTTGCCCCGAGACACACCTGCGCGGCCTGCCTGCCTGCGTCGTGCTCCTCAGCTCCTCGACCTCTTGTCCCGAGACACACCTGCGCGGTCTGCCCGCCTGCATCGTGCTCCTTGATCGCATGATGCCCGAGACCACACCTGCGCGGCCAGCCCGCTGGCGTCGTGCTCCTTAGCCCCATGCTCCCCGAGACACACCTGCGCAGTCTACCCGCTTGCGTCGTGCTCCTCGACCGCATGATGCCCGAGACCACACCTGCGCGGCCAGCCCACCTGCGTCGTGCTCCTCGGCTCCATGCTTCCCGGGGCACACCTGCGCGGCCTGCCCGCCTACGTCGTGCTCCTCGACGTCATCTTCCCATGTTCTCGGAATGCCCCCCAAGACACACCTGCGCGGCCTGCCCGCCTGCATCATGCTCCTCGGCCTCTTGTCCCGAGACACACCTGCGCGGTCTGCCCGCCTGCGTCGTGCTCCTCGGTCGCATGATGCCCGAGACCACACCTGCGTGGTCTACCCGCCTGCGTTGTGCTCCTCGATCGCATGATGCCCGAGAGCACACCTGCGCGGCCAGCCCGCCTGTGTTGTGCTCCTCGGCTCCATGATTCCTGGGACACACCTGCACGGCCTGCCCGCCTACGTCGTGCTCCTCGGCGTCATCTTCCCATGTTCTCGGAATGCCAAGACACACCTGCGCGGCCAGCCCGTCTGAAAACTAAAGCCATGCCTCAGACTCCCGTTACAACGACCGACGCATAGCTTCTTTCCGGGGAAAAATATGATGAGGATAGTAATTATGATAAGACTCGGCTGATGTCGGCCGACGCCTCACGCCTCGATCGGCGCGACTGCACTCGGTCAACCGAACTAGAACACCGGCTGAGGCACATTAACGCATACGCAGGCGCGGTTCTACACGCCACGCCAACCCCCATGTCAGACGCTATCACCCTGCCTCCTACAGGCGGGCACATCAAACAATAGCAAGCTTCCCTATAAATACCCTCGCACTCTGAACGAGTGAGGAGGACGGACAGACAAAAAACACTTTTTCTCCTGAAACCCCCTCCACATCTTCTAACTTGATCGTCGGAGGGGTCGGGCCGAGCGCCCCGACCCGACCTTTGTGTAGGTGCAAAGCCGAGGGTCCCCGCCGAATGCGCGAACGAGGAGTTCCTGCCTGGAGGAGACGGCCACACCATCCCGATCGGACGCCGCACCCGACTGCCTCAGCGGGCTCGAGGGACGCCCCAGGGAGAGATCCCCAATGTCCGGACTCGAATCGAGTCGCGTCGGCCCCAAGGCCACGGCTCTCAAAGTTGCATATCGCAACAATAAGATCTAATTACAACGAACAATTACTATTTTTGCCTATTCTTTCATATATAAAATAATAAGACCCTCATATTATTTTATATGACGATGAATAATTCTTTAAACATATATTGCATTGAGTAATTAGACATAATGAAAATGTATTAAATGATATTTTAAACCTTGAGTCTTTCAAAAGTAAATCAGTATATCAAATTTATTTGTTATGATCCTTTTGAGTAATGTTTATTGAGTATATTTAATCCAGTTGTTTATTGAGTCTATTTAGTTCAGTTAAAATCAGATAAAGATTTATTTAATATTTATTTATTATTAAGAGTCTAAGTCCTGATGGACCTTAGGTGGAATTCTATAAATAGTGATATAATTATTTCTTTTAATCAATCAATCAATGAAATATTATTTCAGCCTGTGATAAAACCTTAGGAGGTCGGTCCCCTCGAAGCGATCAAGGAGGCCGATCCCCTCGAAACGATTAAGGAGGCCGATCCACTCGAAGCGATCATTCTTATTCCCTTCTCTTGTTTCTTTTACGATAAGACTTTGAGGTCTTATCATTTGGTATCAGAGCAATTGATAAGACCTTAAGATCTTATCGTGAAAGAAAAGGGAGAAAAGGGAATGATCACTTCGAGGGGATCGACATCCTTGATCGCTTCGAGAGGATCGACCTCCTTGATCAATTCTTGGGGATCGACCTCCTAGGGTTTTGTTATCGATTGGAATAATATTTCATTGATTGATTGATTAAAAGAAAGAGTTACATTACTATTTATAGAGTTCCACTTAGGATCCACTAGGACTTGGACTCTTAATAATAAATAAATATTAAATAAATCTTTACCTCACTTTAACTAAATTAAACAAACTCAATAAATATTATTAAAAAATAAGAAAGAAACCTAACATTATTCAATAAGAATTTGAACTATTAATATTTGATAAAGGGATCAATCGCTTAATATTATTTTTTTTTATTTTTGATATAAAAAATTATATATCCTTCATATGATTAATTATGAAGCCAAGAATCCAGAAATACTAATTCAATTTATGTAAGTTAAATAAAATTACATATGTCTCCCTCTGAATCCACTAATTTCTATATTTATTCACCCGAATTTAAGTTAATAATGTCAAATGTTATATATATGTATTATGTTTTTTTAATTAAATGATTATGGACATAAACGTGATATTATAATTAATTGTATTCAATTTAAGTAAGTAAAAACCAATACCTGGTCCGGGTCCTGCTACCGGGCCCATGGGCCCGGATTACGAAGCAACTGCCCTAGGTGTAAGTACATCTCGTTGGCGTGGGCAGAGAGGACGGGCCCGAGCTCTTCACAGTGCCTCCCTCTCCCTCTCTCTCAGGTGCGTGTCTGTCCCTTCTTCTTCCTCTTCCTCTTCTTATATATACACCCCGATCTGCGTCAGTATGCCGTTATCATCATGTTCTATTTAGATCTCAAGGCTTGGGTCGAAGACGGAGGAACCGTGAAGGCGCTCCTTTTTCGCCACATACCTTTCTCTGTCTTTTGGATATTCTTTGCGCTTGAAATTTGGTGTAGGAATTCCGAAAAGTTCCATATTTAGGGTGAGTGGTGGTTCTGCTTATTTCCTCTGTTCTTTTCTATCCCGATCCGTACCTATTTTTCTTTATGGTTATATTTGGTATGGATTTTCTAAGTCTTTAGACGGAAGAATCGTAAAAATTCTGCTTTTTCTCCACACCTCTTTGTCTTTTGGGTGTTTTGTATTTGAAATGTTGTTTGACTAGGAATTCTGAGAAGTTACATTTTTAGTGCTTAGTGGTTGTCCTGCTCGATATTTGCCTGTTATTGCAATGTATCTGGAAACACTGGTAGAAATGCTTCCGAGATCAATGGGGTTTCTGTTGTTATCACTTAGTCATCAACTGAGAGATGAAACTGTAAGGTATTGCAGAATATAATTTGGTTTGGCTACTTGGATTTGGTTGCCTGTGAGGGCGATTAGAATGAAGCATAAAGAACTGTCTGTTCCAAAAGAATCATCCGGTGAGAAACAATATTAGTTGGAGTTACGATTGGCTAATTCTTTATACACCACATAAATTATTTGTTCTTTTTACTCCTTTTTCTTTAACCCCTTCTCCATATCGTTGCTAATGTGTCTATCTTGTTTATGATGGATCTGTATTCTAATTTTTTTTTCATACCTAATTATTAGTTTTCTCTGCTCTTCTCAGTAGTTCAAACCTAAATGTGTTAGGTAAAAGGCTGCCAGCTTTATATTTGAGATCCTTCTGCCTCCTCTCTTCAATCACCTGTCATCCTTGCCATGCATTTTCTTTCCATCAGTCCAAACTTTTTGGATGATACAAGTAAAAAATTGTTTTAGTGATCATATATCCTAAAGTTGACATAGAAGTTGATATCTAGGAATACTAAACTACTCTATGAATTCTCTAGCCCTAAAATTCTTCAACTTTACATTCAATTTTCATTGTTTCTAATCATAAAGTGAAACTAGTCTTCATCTTTAGACTCTCTTTTAAATGAGGAGAGCTGAAACACTACCATAAAGTTTTCTCAACTATAACATCAGAAATCCTAATACTCAGAAAATGTGATTTTTATGCTGCCCACAAGTAATTATCAGCTCAATAGGATGTATTTCATCGGAATCAATTTATATTGCATATGATCAGCGTACTTTGGATATGGTAACTATGGTGTACCATCGATGGCAGCATTAATTTTGAAGGAAAAATACACTACCTCATCAAACATTTTTGTTGACATTTTTCCAACGCAGTCACTCACCTTGTTGTTTCCAAAACCATTACCCTAATAACTTCACCTCTTATTTCACTCTGTGGTTTTGTGTAGCAATTGGCCATGGGTAGGGTACTCATTGATTTCACCATAACGTGAATCCTAACTTGAACCTGTCTGGTTATCAAATTATTTAGAGCCAAAACTGATTTAGGTACCCACTTTCCTACTTGAACCCATGCCAAACCAACCTAATGGGTACTCAAACTTGGTTTAAGCAGGAAATAGATGTGAGGACTTGGTTAAGAACCTGATCTGCTGCCATTATCATTTAGTAATAGAGTGGAAATGGGTAAGGTACCCATGAATTTCAGCTTACCCAAACCCTACTAGGGTACTATTTTTTCTTACCAAAACCTATGCCAAACCTGATTAAAGGGTACCTGAAACCGATTTAAACAGGTCAGATAGACCCATGTACCAAAAAAAAAAAGAGAAAAAAGGGACTCACTGCTGCCACCCTTAGATTTGTGACTTCCTGCTCCTCTTACATCTCACTGTGTACTTCCCCTTTTCTTCACATGTTCTTGTCATCCTGCTCTATGTGCTCCTTACACTTCTTAGATGTCGTCCAATTTAGTCCCACAGTCAAGAAAATCTCACACTGTTTCACCGTTGAATCTTGCTTCCCATCTTCAATTCATTCGCTAGAAAGATTGCTCTAACTGTGGTATCTATCTCCCTCTTCACAGTTAAAAGTTCAATCTCATCCGACAAAAGTTGGTTATCTTGTGAGCTAAAGAGCTGTTATGATATCAGTTTATGCAGTTTACCCTCTTTTTCATTGCCACGTTCTTTTGTGCTTCTTGGTTTCTTTTGCAGATTAGGGTTTGGAAGTTGGATCAACAATGTGGAGTTGGATGACCCCTCTCCTCTGTTTCTTCCTGATTTAGCATATGATTTAGAAGAATTTGATTCGTTGGGAGTAGCGGTTGGAGGGGTCATTGGATTATGGGCAGCAGTGAGGCCGACCCATCTGCCAAGGCTCCAAAGACATCTGCAGCTCAGGTACTCAGATGTCATCCTTGGGGTCTAAAAATCTCTCTTTGGATTGTAGTCTGCTGGAAAAGATCATTTTTTTCTTTAATGTTATTGTTTTAGGAGCAAACTCCTGCCACTAGCTCCACCCCTGCTGTGACCGTTTACCCTGACTGGTCAAGCTTTCAGGTGGTGCACCTTATTTCTGTCAATGAAGTCTTTCCTCTTGCACTTTAAATGTTCTTGCTTGTTGATTATTTATGTGCTTTGGGGAACTAATCAAGTTGCATTATTTTTCATTCCGATAGGCATATTCACCGATTCCACCACATGGATTTTTTCATTCTCCAGTGGCATCGAATCCCCAGCCCCATCCTTACATGTGGGGACCTCAGGTGCCTTTTGTTATTGAATTATTCCAAGGATTGTTTTGCTTTATGGGTTTGTTTTGATTCTTTTGAATATTTATCTATCTCTATGTTGGATGAGTCTCAATATATCCTTTTTTTGAGGTATTTCAGAAGAAGAAATAAGTGAATTATGAATAATCATACTAGAAAAACTTGTTTTCTTAGTCAATTTCAGTAACATGTACTATGGGAGTCAATCTAATTCATTTATTGTGGTAACATCATGTGAATTACATGAAGTCAGAAAGCTATATGGGTTATAAAAGCCTCTTGAATCATTGTAGTGTGTCTAGTCTGCAGGTTAACCATACACTAAGAACTACTAATTGTTTTTTCAAGATCATTTTGTGACTTTTTTCTACAATACAATGGCTAGGTTTGATTATTCAAACTTGAAACCCTTGCTATGTGAGTCCATGCGGAAATCAAAGAAGGAAAATCATACACTGGATCATTCTTTCCCTACAGGCAAAAGCTACTTGTTGGGTTGAAGTAAAAGTTTAGGTGGACCACCTCGTTTTATCTTTACTCGCAAAATTTGCCACTGCTTATACTGTTAGTATTTATCATCTTCATGAAGTAACAGTAGGAAAACAAAATAGTTATCTTGCATGGTATCTAAATTTTTCAACATGCTAGCAGACCTTCATTTGCAGCCTTTTGCTTGCAGCACCTTATGCCACCATATGGGACTCCACCACCTCCATATGTGATGTATCCTCCTGGAGGGTTATATTCTCATCCATCTATGCCTCCTGTATGTTCTTTCAAATCATACCTGGCTGCAATCTATCTTACAAGAATGTTTTTCTTTCCCATAATGGAATTGTGTTTGATACTTCACATTCTGCAAATGTTGAACAGGGGGCACACCCTTTTAACCCTTATGCTATGACATCTGCAAACAGCAATGTTGAGGCTTCTGTGAGTTACCCGCTGTGCCAGCCAGCCTTTTATCTTATGTTTTCACTATATACCTGGAATAATTGAACTAGTTATGACATATCATATCTCTAGGGAGGTGCTCCTGGAGTGGAAATGGATGGTAAGTCATCTGAAGGTAAGGAAAGAAGTCCCATAAGAAGATCCAAAGGAAGTTTAGGTAGTTTGAATATGATTACAGGAAAGAACAACAGCGAGCCAGGTAAAACATCAGCGCAACCAGTTAATGGAGCGTTCTCTCAGAGGTACATCAAAATCTAGGCTTGATTATCATGACTTTAGTTACTATATTCAGGTGACACCTTTGCACAAGACATTGTTTATTTCTAAGATAACATGGTTTATGTAGTGGCGAAAGTGGAAGTGAGAGTTCAAGTGAGGGGAGTGATGCCAATTCTCAAAATGTGAGCATTTCTTATGCTTTTTTATGTTTCTTCTTCTTTTAATTTTAATTTAATGTCATGCTATTCTTTACCTTTCTTGCAAATGGTTGTCTTCTTGTTGTCCCTTATCTTGGTAGGTTAGTCTTAAATTGTTTCACTTACTACCTGGTGCTTCTCCTACTTTGATGTGTAGTAGTTTTTAGTTCCTATAAGTTCATCTGGAAATTATAACCTCTACTGACACTAGGAGAAGATACAGGACCTCTGTCATATCTTTGGTTACTTTTTCCATCATTGTTGTTATTTCCATACAAGTGTTCTTTATTACTTTGGTTTGATACTCTGCATGGACAACTGGGCAAATTCATGTTTATGTTGTGCCTCATTGGTCTCCTGTCTTTTATGACTTAAAGAGTTACAATGTCTTTATACTTTTAACACTGGATATTAGACATTTATTTATAGTCTAACAGTAGATCAAAGTATCCATTCACCTTACTTGATATTAATTGATATTAATTTGTCATAAACTCATGATGGTTTTGACTTTATATAAATTTGGAAGCTAGACATGGTTTAGAGCAAGGTTCGTCGTACCGTACCATACCAGCGTTTCGACCCGGGCTCGGTATGGTACGGTACCAGTATACCGGGCGGTACATCAGGGTGTACCGAACAATTTTATACTTTTTCATACTGTAGCAGTGCTGCAGTATAGTACTGTAGCACTATAGCGGTACCGGGCGGTCCGCGTACCGGTAACCTGTCGGACCGGTATGTGCCGCCCGGTACATACCGCCCGGTGTGGACGGTACGCTTCAGTATGGCAGACCTTGGTTTAGAGGAGTAAAAGATACATTTTTACTTGTATCACTTGGTTGAAGAAAGATGCTCATGCAAATTTAAGTTTAATTTAATAATAGATAGTGAATCATATCAGTAGAAGAGGACTGATGTGGTTACAGAAGAGTATTTTCTCTCGTGTGAAAGCACATATAAAAATCAATATGAGTTTGTGCTAAGGCTTCCTGATTCTTTAAGAATTGACATGCTGACAGAAAGTTGATGTGGATTTAGTTAAGTTGTTTTTTCTATCTATAGATATTGTGATTAGATACTGTTTGTTGATTAGAAATAGTTGTGTAAGGAGAGTAAAGAGAGACCTAAAGATTTTTTTACTAGAAACATTAAAAACATATTTTAATCCTCTTGATTTAACTAGAGATATTGCTTTATGTGGAGCTTAATGACATGAAACTATTTATGTATTGAAACCCCAAATAGTTGGGTCATTACTTGTCGATCTTGATTAAATAATTGTTTGCATTTGCACATAAGAACAAATTTGAGATTTTTTTTGGTTAAGACTTATCAGCTTAGACCATTCACTTCATTGGTTTCCACAGGATTCACACCCAAAGACAACTGGTGGGCATGAGTCTTTTGGTGGTAGGTGAATGCAAATATATTTTTGCTTATTTAATTTTATTATCACGTTTGCTGACTTTCAATTTATATGCATTACAACAGAGGCTTCCCAGAATGGCAATTCCGCAAGTGGTTCTCAGAATGGTGTTACTCAAATGCCATCACAGACAACGTTGAGTCATCCTTTGTCTATGGTGCCTATGTCAGCAACTGTACCTGGAGCAATTGTTGGTCCCACCACAAACTTAAATATAGGGATGGACTACTGGGGTGCTCCAAGCTCATCCCCTGTTCCGGTGCATGGTAAGATTCCTGCGACTGCAGTTGGAGGAGCTGCAGTTCCTGGTGCTCCATCTGATCTTTGGTTGCAGGTATTCCCTTGGCTCCTTTTCTAGTTGCACTTGCAAACTATTTTCTGGTTATTAAATATGTTTCATACTTCTATGAGTGTTAAAGTTTCAATGTTGTATGTTCATAAAAGAGTGCATAAATGGCTTAATGCTTCACAAACTATTCAAGTCTCCTATGTTCCATATTAATGTCAATACAACAACAACAAAGTCATAAGTCCCAACTATTTAGGGTCGACTACATGGATCTTTTGTTGTCATTGATATATGTAAAAAATCATATGTTTAGTTAAGTTCATAATAGTTAAATATTTATTTATAGTTTCTATTAAAGTAGTTTTAGGTCTTTCTTTATCTCTCTTCGTACCACTAACATTAATTATTTCACCTCTCTGACTATCATATTCGGAGGTCCCCTCAGCACATGCCTATACTATCTTAAATAATTTTTTCTCATCTTATCCTCTATCGAAGCAGTACTTAATTGTTCTCATCTTAACCAAGCGACTCTCTTGTCTCCTAAACTATTCCAGACCTCAATAAGGATATTATCAAGCCTCATACTCTTAGCTATTTTCATCTTTTTTAATGCGTCATTTACTTCATTAGTTCTAATTTTACGAATAAATCTATGATTATTAAATCTACCATCATTATTTATCTCTAAATCTAAGTCCTGTGTGGAATATTCATTAAATAATTTATAAAAATAATTTTCTCATCTTTCTTTAATCTTGTTATCATTAACAAGTATTCTTTAATCTTCGTCTTTAATGCATATAATATTTCCTAAACCCTTGCACATTCTTTTCCTAGCTTTAGTAATTCGATATATATATTTTTTACCATCTTTAGTACCTAATTTAAGCTTTGTATCTTGCCATACTAACCGCTATTTCAGTTTCATTTTTAGATTCTTTATATCTTTTAAATTTTTTCTTATTTTTATAATTTTGCTAATCTTTAAAACATGATCTTTTAGTAAAAATATTTTTTGAACTTCCTCGCATCACCACCAACTCTCTTAAAGTTACACTTCTACCTTTCGTTTCACCAAGAATCTCCTTTGTTAAGCTCGTAATCTTATTAGCCATCGTAGTCCAAATAATATTAATATGATCCTTATCTAAGTACCAAGTCGTCTCCTTTTTCATTTTATTTTTAAAAATATTTAAATTATCATATTTAAAATTACACCATCTAGTCCTAGTAATTTTTTCCATCATTTTTTTCTTTTATTTTCTATAGTGAATATCTAATATCATCAACCTATATTGATTCGTCAAACTTTCGCTAGGTATAACGTTACAATTTGTACAAATGACTTTATCTACCTTTCTAGTGAGAGAAAAGTCTATTTGACTATAGTTGTGACCGCTATTATAAGTAATTAAATATTTATATTTCTTCTTAAAATGAGTATTTACAAATATAAGTTCATATGAAGTTGCAAAATCTAAAATTATACCACCATCTTCATTTCTCTCCCCATAACCAAAGCTCCCACGTTCCCCTTTATATGAATCATACATTTACCCTACATGATAATTCAAATCTCCTTCAATTATAAAATTTTCAGTTATAGACATTCCTTGAATGATATCATCTAAGTTATTCCAAAATTTTCATTTGATTTGTTTATAAAATTTGAGGGGCATCAACACTAATGACATTCAAAACATTTTATCATTTCATAAATTTTAGAACTATAATTCTATCTCCAAATCTTTTTACATCTACAACATTGTTTTCTTAAAATCCTTATTAGTAGTAATTTCTACATCATTTCTATACTTAACTTTTATAATATATCAAATTTTAAATCCAGTACTATCAATCTTTTTAGAATTTTCTCATATCCACTTAGTCACTTGTAAACAAATAATATTTATTTTCTTTTGATCATAATGTATACCAATTCTAATCCATTCGCTGAAAGTGTTTCTATATTTCAAGTTGCTAATCTAACTCTCTGTTCTTGGACTAATCTTACTCCCATCGGTCCAAAACAATGAGAGAATTCTTGCCTATTTGGTATCATATCCGGACACCAATGTGATGGGCCGCTTCTAAGCAATCTCCTAGCCCATCGTTTGCAATTTGGGACACCTAGGTGATGAAGGTACCTCGCGTCACTTCTAGGTGTCGACCTAGCTTTATACTGAGATTGATTAAGATTCATATTCATGAGATTTGACATAGTCTTACGCTGGTTGTTAGTAACCTAACGCAACCCTCCACCTTTTTCATCTGGACGGTATTGGCGGTGTTCTTAATGTCAATAGAGGGCATCCATATAATATTGTGCGTTGTTCACCAGAGTTTGAAAGGCACTGCATTTGGAAAAGACAACTATTCTAGTGTTTAGAAAAGTATCAAATGACTGTAAACAACATTGCTTTTACATTTTTAGATGCTACCTATAAATTTCTGGAAAGTAAATGGTTTTGGAAAAGGTAAAATAGCAATTGGAGCAGGTACAACACAGATAGATACCAAGGAAAGCATTTAATATACAGAAAGCTAAACAAGACATTGGCTTCATTTTTCCAAACATGTAGAATCCAACATGGTACAAGGGCCACTTTATTACAATAACTCACCTTAGATGTCACAAACACCACTTCAATCTGCACATAATTTACACCCACAATCCTGGTTCTATAGCAGATGCAGACAGTTGATAATAATATCTAACACTGCCGATCTAGCATCCGGATGAGGTTTGGACTTGGTGATCATCAATGAAGCAAGATAGAAGCCGACAAGTAAGACTATTTCTAAAATCATCTCCTACCAAATGTGCATAAACAGTGAACCATGCACACTGCAACCTAAAATGTCATTTTTCATGAAGCGTCAGATTCATCTATATTGTTCAGCATGGAAAAGGTTGGATTAGGCTGCACATCATTGTCATTGCCATGGCTTCGATAGTTGCTAGAGGACTAGATAGTTTCATTAAAAAATTCCTTTTCCCCTATTTGTGTCTCAAATAAAATCATAGCTCAGATGCGGTTCTTGCTGTGTGTGCTTGTGTGCGTGTGGATATAACTATGCCCATGTGTGCATATGCAGATATGTGTGTGCACATGCACACCCGTGAGTATGTGCATGCTATTTATATTATAGTGCTAGTAATTTTATTTTATGTAGATTCTCAAATACAGAGATAAACTGTTTATTTAATATTTTCCTCGAGTTTAGGTTCTCTGAAACAAATGCTGAAGTGCTTAACAAGATTTACTTGATCTAGCAACAGAAAGTAGAGTTATCTTGGTTAGCATGTTTTTTCCATTAACAATTTTGGCTACATTCAGGATGATAGAGAACTTAAAAGGCAGCGAAGAAAGCAATCAAACAGAGAATCTGCACGTCGGTCCCGATTACGTAAGCAGGTACAATTCCACATGTTTTTTTTTCTGTTGCAAATATTAAATAACTCTCCAACTTATGAAGATAACAGTGTCATTAATGGTTAATGATTTGCAGGCAGAGTATGAAGAACTGGCTCAACGTGCCGATACTTTGAGAGAGGAAAATGCTTCCTTGAGGGCAGAGCTCACCAGGATCAAGGAGGAGTACGAGCAACTTCTTTCTCAAAACACATCGCTTAAGGTGATGAGTCTTATTTTCCTTTAATACGCCATTGATGTCTCCTAAAATCCATGCCGGCATATTCTAGCATGTATTGATTGTCAATGCAACCTTGCAGGAGAAAATCGGTGAAGTAAAGCAAGGTGCGGAAGATCAAAGTCTTGATGGAAAAGAACAATGTTCCGGAGATGACAACCCGAAAAGGAACTTAGATTCTGATGCTCAAGCAGCAGAAACAGAGCAAGGGCAGAGTGGCGTCTAGCCCCTCCCTGCTCGAGATTGGAGTCTAACCCCAAAGGATCCCCACGCCCAGATAACATAAAATGGTTAAGAACCGAGCATATTACAGTTGTTGCTGTCAATTGGTATTAGGTAAAACTGTCACTACTAAGGCAGATATAGATAGGGTGGGTAGGCCCAGCCTCTTCCTCTTCTGTCAGCATGGCTAGTGTGACACCCTTCTCACTCGCCTATTTGTATGCTTAACCTTTGATTGAATGTATTGCTCCATGAGAAACTAATTATTGCTAATGCTGTAATGTTAACTTTCATCTTATTGTTGAACAAAGAACCTGTGTTTTATCATGTCAGGTGTTTAAATCGAAGATAAATCCGAGTATAGTTCATTTAGTAAGTACAGCAATTCTTGCCAATATACAGCCTTGCTAATGCATTGTTGTGTATTCAACACTTTAATGAACAATGAACATGTTAACATTTCTATGCTATGCTCTTCTAAATTTATGCCAACATTTCTGCAACTATTGGTCTTCGTTTGTTCCAAAGAACTTCTAAAGCCTACTCGTGGCGATACCGATTGCATGACAGATCTAAATATGAGACGCAGAAGAAATTACAGGCGAAGAAACCAACTTCCCAGAAGATCTTCATTCATAATAAGTTTCATGTCGAGGTCAAAAGTATTTTAGCTAATCAAAAGGCAATAGCACAGACCAACAAAGTCTACAGTTGTAATCTCAACAAATAAGTCTCATTCGGTTCAGTGTAGTTAGACAGTACGATTTACACTTTTCTCATCAAAAGAAAAAGCCTTTGGTCCAACTCGAACTGAGCTGCATTAGAAGGATACCCCTTCAGCATCATCAGTAGTCCACCAAAAGAAGCATAGATTTCCCTGACAGCATATTTAAGAATTTAATCAAGATGCCACTGACAGGATGGAGTGAATCAAGAAACCACTGCCAAGATGGACTCACTCGAGATATCGGGAAGGCCGTGTTGACTCAAGCCTCAAATATCGCTAGTTAAGGCAAGAGCATAAAATGAATTAAATAACAATAAATGCGTATGACAATAGAAGTATGATAAAGATGAATATCTATGACTCACCAGATCATGGAAAACAAAACTGATTCAACTTGGAGGGTGATTAAAATAAAATGAGGAAGACAGATGAGAAAAGATCTAACTAGCATGTTAGTCCCTTTTGCAAGTCATGTTCGTCGCAATAAATGACTAAATTGAAGTATAACAGACTCTACCATGTCAGTGTAGGAAAAATTATCTTCAGCAAGCCTCAACAGTGAGACAAAGTCTAAACCATGTTTGGCTAAAGTTTGATTCAGGTTCCTAATGAGCAGTTACGAATATGGAAAGGTCGAGACATATAAAGGATGTCTCAGGCACATTGTACTGTAGTTATTTAAGATGAAAATGCCAGTATGGATGATTATGATAAAATAGATGGTCACAGAAAAGACCTGCATCATCACACTGCAAATCACTAAAAGAATATTTAAGGTGAAAAATAATGAGGTTGATAGAAGAATTTTGTCAATAAGTGATTAGCTTAAACTAGCATTCCATGCTGGTAAATGACATACAAGATAACTAGTGCAGATGCAGACATAAGTTATATGTGCATAAAAGTAAAAAAATTGAAAATCCATTAAGAAAAAACAATGCTTGCAGCATAAATCTAAAGAAAATAATCCATGCTGAAAAAAAGAAAAGACTAGTACATGCATCTTGTATGACTGCTTAAACAGTCTTGTACATTTACATTTCACCGCACAACCCTGAAACATTTGCCATATTATTATCAAAGATTTTGCATCTGCATCCTTTATCTAAAACCAATTCAAAGACTTCATAATCACTAGACTTAAAGCAGCACTAGATTTCTCCTTGCAGTTTTCTGAGACTAGACTCCTACTCAGATTTTGATTGTACATTGTTTTTAAATTCAGACTTGCGTATTTGTAGAGTCTGAGCCATGTGAAGAAGTACCAAAAAAAAAACCATTAGATAACAGAGCATCAAATTTTTGACAAATCAGGTACACTCTTCAAGATATTATTCTGCAAATATCGATCCTTATACACTTCTTTAAGAACGACTTCGAGAAGCCAAAGTCATCACAACTCTGATTCCATCAAGTCTGAAATACCATCCAATCAATAAAACAATGTAAGATACCTTTATCAAACTTTTTACCATCTGGATCCAGTCTGGTCAAAGTGAAAATGTCTTAAAAAACAAGCTCCACCATCTTTCTGCAGGACCGAACTCAGGAAGTACCTGAAACAAAAATCTTAGCAACGCAATAAGTTGAAATTAACTGGAATAACCCTTTCAGACTTGGTTAAGCTCCTCTAAGGAAAGTAATCACATGCTAACAAGACATCCAAGCCAGCATAATAAAATTATTAGTAAGTTCTACCCTTTAAATCCATCCAGTACTCCACATGCATACCTTTTCAAGAAGATAAATCTTGAAAACTTCCTATATATATATATATATATATATATATATATATATATATATATATATATATAATCACTTCAAAAAAATAAGAAATAAAACTGCATTATCACACAACGTGAAAGAACCTCGATCTCACAAATGCATAGAAGCAAAACTCTTTCACTTTCTTTGGTTGTGAGAAGAAAGAATGTACCTTGCAACGTCGACCGCTCATTCGTTCAGTTCAAGTCCAAAAAATTTGCCTTTTTTATCGTTTTACAAGCAAAAAAAACTCTTCATTTCCGCGAGTTTTGCGAACTCCCAATTACCAACAGTCAATCCAACAATCCACGTTTAGAAATGTCGACTCAAAACGTGTTCTCTTGTGTTCGACAACAAAGAGAAAGGCAAAGATCTTAAAGACCCGATAGAGATTAAAATTAGCTGATAAAGACGAAAACACACGACACTAAAAGTAATATTACCGTCTGTCTTCGCTGCCGCCGTTCGAAGTCGCCTGCACGGTCCGGCGATACTTCTCGACACCGTTTGGGCTTAAGACGGACTTGAGTTACCTCTTACGGCCGACTCGAAGAGCAGGCCTTACGGAACGGACTCGAGACGGGTTGGGGGCCATTTCTGCTTTGCTTTGAGATTCGGGATAGTAATCCTGGACCGTACGCATTGTTGATGGTGGATTAGAGAGTGGTTGTTTATTGTATTTGAATGATAATAAGTTATTTAGGATCGCTAATGATGCTGGAAAACATATAAACAACTTTCACAGAAATAATAAAAAAGATACAATTGCTCTTCATATTATTAAGGGCACGATAAGTCTCATTATAATTATATATATATATATATATATATATATATATATATATATATATATATATATATTCTTTTTTAAGGTAATAATTCCACAAGAGATTATAAAATATTAATTTTAAATTTGATTGGAAATAAAAAAAGATTCAAGCACTGTGACACTCCAATTTCATTGATTTAGGGTCACTTAAAAGGCACTATTTTTGCGCCCACAAATCTGATAAGACTCTAAAAGAACTTGCACAGGTAAAAGCAACACTATAAAGACCTGCAGAAGCTCTTGATGAACAATGGCAAAAACTGATGATGGAGAGTGGTGTGTAGTTGACGATTATTGTTGCAGGATACACAGCTTTCAAGATTCTGCAGAGAGAGGGCAACATATCAAAACTATATACGCAATCAGGATCTGTCTCTTTGTTCATATTCCTGCCATAGCCCTATGCATTTCATATCATGGACATCATACCGGATGAGAAAACAGAGTTTTTCACTAGAATTACTTGAAGCATAATGTGACCAAAAGAAGCAATTGCATAATACATGAGGTGCTTTACAACTATTTTTATGGTTCATCGGTTCATGGTCGTAATTCATCGATGGGAAACCAGCAAACGTTTATAAGACAGAAGGGCTTGGAAGTATAGCATAATACATAGAAAAGCCGTATCTACACGAGTGGCTGCAGACAGGCTTTTGTTAGTTAATTGCATGATCCTCGGATGTATTACACTCTTCAAGGAGAGTGATGATATTATGTTCAGGTGCGCTAAGAGTCGGTGATATCAGCCGTTTTGCTGGATTCGGAGTAGGGTTTGCTCGGCCATCTTGGGACTGGAGGTGTGATCCATCCTTAACAACTGGCAAATCAGCCTTCGCATGGGCAGTAGCTGAAGTTCTTCTTTCTTTCCATATTCTTCTATCCTGAAATTGAAAATTATACATATTAGGCAATGAATGACAGAATAAATAGCAGTTCTAAAGCATTTTTCATATGTCTGATTGCACTTCCACTTCATAGCGGACACCTCATCCAATGAGGATCTTATTATTTGCCAAAGTAGTGGACACTCGGTAACTATATGTCAAAAACTTCTTATACTTGCAGAAGTTGGCATTCTAATTATGACCCCGTACCAAAGAAGTTGGATATTCCAGGAGCACCAAACATGACTTGCAACCCAGCTTAGGCACAGGCATTTCTAGGAAATTCCCAATTTCGCATATCTTGTAATAGTTCTTGTCATCTTCATCATGGTCTAATACATTTAACTTTAATGAATGTTTCCATTGGTAAACTATCCATGACATACATGAAGAAACTCAATACACAAGTATTCATGATATTAAATTATCACATCCATCCACCCAACAGTTACAGTAACTTCATGAACACACCCATTTCACCTGGATACCATGTATTACCACAACTCCTGTCTAATCTAGGGTTCCAGCCGGCTAGATCTTGCCCCTAAGAGCGTTGACTTGCGTGGCATTAGGATCAACTAATTGCACTTAACTATGATTTTGTCAGCCATGCATATCTGAAAATTGTGATCCTTGCTAGCAAGAGGTTTGCTTTATAAATCGAAATAGGCACTAAAGATGATTGAAAGACAAGGACACATGAGAGATCAAGAGTCATCAAATGAAGAATATCAGAATTCCACTTTGCTCAGTGAGGATCTGAGAATTGTCTAATTCTGGTGCAATATGTAAGTTCAGGATTTGACGTGTTCGATAGGTACTGTATTCAGTGGAATAGCAAAACTGTCAGTGTGAAGGTCATGCAGACATGACATGTGCAGTGAAGTAATACGATAATGCCAAAATAACCTGCTTTTATGAAAAGCATGTTGAAATACAATATTAATGTTAGCATATAGCATTCAACAGCTTTTGTATATGCACAAACCAAAAGGGAAAGTTATCAGTCTTAGACTCTAAGATTTCTGCAACCCCTCTTAAAAAATAAGTTTGAAGAAAATAATGACATTTAAATTATTACATGACGTAGCACAGGCTTTCCAAAACTAATAATTCTAAATAGATCTACGTGAGAAATAAGGATTCACTAGGGTAGTTGCAAAATTCTTCTTTCTTTTTTTCCTTAAAGAGGATCATATGTGAGATTATCTTTAAAAGAAACTACATTTAAATGTTCATGGGCAGGCAGAAAGAAAACATATGGGAAGATGGCTTAATTGGAATTTATTGAAAATTATAATCAATAAATACATAATTAAGAAGATAAAACTATGACCCTATTTAGACAAAAAAATGGGTCTAAGAAATGAGAAATCCTCAACCCTTCCACATTATCTGAAATTAAAGCCTCTATGATATGGTCAATTTGATTAACTGTGAATTAACTTTTCAAATTGATATGATCAAATTAACTTTTCTCTTTCATTTAATAGGCACCATAAACAATACCAGTAAACTTCTATTACCTATTCTTCTCATTTATCAAACATCTGTTAACAATACCTTTTCATCTTGAGGCCACAACAGGACATGCTTGCAATACACCACAGGAGCTAAAATTTATTTAAATAACCAAAAGAAATATAATGAATGCTGAGGCAAATGTTTAGTTAATTTATAATGAGTAGTTCAGAGATGAGTTGACGGAAAAAGTTCAGAAGTTGAAATGGAGTATAAAGCAAAAAGTACATCAAAGCAGAACTATTTTGACAAAGGGTGTATTTATGCAAAAATAATCTTGAAGTTGTATGGATATGGAATAAATACATAGTGGCTTATTAAATAATTTTCCTGAATCCTTGATAGGAAAATGATGTCATAAAGGACTTGAAAAAGTAAACCACAAATATGAAAAAGCAAGCTCTACTGATACCATCATGAGATTTTAAATTTGAACAACTTTCACACATCTATTATATGGAAGTCGGAATTAGTTCAAACTACTCATAGAATTAAGTATAACAATTTGAGTAAGACAAAATGTATATCAGGCAGTTGACCAGAATAAGGGGCATTTGTTCTCATGGTAGTGCATATCCGCTCAAACTGCAACAGATATGTTAATTCTAGATTCTCGTTCTATAATATCACATAGCTCTTGCTGATCCATAGCAGGAACTTCACATCTATCATGCCCTTAAGGTTGTTAATCTTATCATCAGGTGAAGACATGTTCGATATAATAATTATGAATCCCCATGATGATCCCAAAAGCCCATCATTACATGCAAGATCTGCAATCTTTGATCTTCTAATCATTTAGTAAACACACATAGATGTTGACATAATATATTCATAGTCTTAAACCACTGAAAATCACATCAAAACTCATACAAAAGCAACATAATGATTTTCCTGATGAAATATTTAGGATGAAACTAAAATAATATATTTCTGCATATCCCAAGCATAATTATTGGCCACTGACGGTATGTCATGCTGGGAATATGTATCCTACAGGATGGAATGTATAATTGGAAAACCTTGTCCATTATCTAATAACAGAAAACAAGATGTAATGTCCAGGAGTCAATCCGATAACATGTTGGGCCAACAAGATTCAAAAGGAATATAAAGGTCATTGACAAAAATGAGCTGGAAACACGAAGAAGCATGTAGTAAATATTTTTGGACTTAATTGTCACTAAAAATGTCTATGAAGTATGGCATAGTCAATCTTTGTTTCTCTTGGATAAACCATCATCAACCATCCAGACAAAGAAAATATGCTGCAGTAGGAATGGTTATGAAGAAGGATAAGAATGAAACGGCAATAAAAGTACTCAACTACTACAAAGACAGGTTTTTGATGGAGTAGAATACATCATTAAAGGGATCCAAACCTACATTTAGTATAGAAGGTTCTGGTAGCGGGCAAGTTACTGGCTGATCACAGACAAGGGGCTCAGATGGGTGCTCAACTGGCTTGAACTCAACTGTCGCTTCAAATCCATGGCTGACAGCAGCCGGAACAGAGCTTCCTTCCTCCATGTTTGGCGACAGTGTGTTCCTCGCATCCTAGGACACAAAAATTCAATTAAAGTCGGAAGAGAATGTAATAAGATTTCCCTGGTAACCTAGCATACGCAAGAGATCAGGCAACATAGCAATTCCTCAAATAACCACCATTTTTCTTTAAATCAACGCAGGCATAGTCCAACATTGACATACGGAAATCAAGTTCCATCTTTTCTTAAAGAAATAACAAACTAGAACTTACGAGCACATGATTAACAAACATTGATGTTTATCGTTAGCATTTTTTCTTGAAAGAGATCAATCGAACAATCGGATTCAAGCAAACCATGACTCTCATAATATTTTGATTTAGGGGGAACTGGAATTTCTCGACTAAAAAGAAATCAGAAGAAGCAACAGAACAAAGAGCCGATTAGCAGTCGAACGACCAAAAATCCAGCACAAATCAATCTATTTCTCTTGAAAACCCAGCAAAAGATTCATCTTTGAGATGATTGGCAGGCTCACCATCGCGCTTTGCGACCGGCGGTGCCCCCAGCCACCGGAAATCCGAGAGAAAATCCCCACCATCCTCTTCCGCCTCTTGCTCCTCCTCGAAAGCACCTGGAAAGCTAGAAAGAGCCGACTACTGTGTGATCGAAGGGCTCGAGGTAGAAGTAAAGGTGAGGGTGATACAAGGAGACGTGGGACGCGCTAGGCGGTGACACGACTCGTGATCAATCGCCGGTCCAAGTCGTCGGGAGGGATCGGGTCACCACTCCTGAACAGGGGAGGTCAGTAGGGGTGAGCTTACCCTCCTAGTCATGAGTCTTCTTTAACCCTTGGCCTAGAAGCAAAAGAGTATGTAGTGGTGAGGAGTGGGGAAAAAGGTCAAGCTAGTTGGTGGTTTACTTTATTCCATGCCCCCATACTAATCATGTACACTTACAATATATTCAATTATGTAAATAAATATACATAATACTAGAAAAAATATTTGAAAAATATATATATAAAGAATAAAAGGAGTAATTAATTTTATGGTGTTTGTTAGTGAAAGTGATTAGAATGGTATTATAGGTCACTCATCTTGATTACTACAATCAAACATGCTAACATAATCTTCTAGGAAAGTGAATCATCTAATGACCCTATACTTTTATCTATGAATTAAAGAATTAAGCTTTTAGAGTCCTTTGAATTTACAATTAAAAGAACATTGTGTATAGGGCTGAGGGATGGTTAGTGTTTAATTCAATTTGCATGATGACACAAGAAAAAGAACACATCATTCGAGTGTGTTCTTGATTCATCATCAAAATAATCTCTTTATTTATGTGGAATGCATACTACACCAATCACAGGGGGAACACACATCATTGTGTAGCGAGAGCAACGTTATTATCTTTTGGCATGGGTTTGACTTAATTTGATGTTGACATATTGTATGGGATTAATTAGGTATCAACCATGATTATTAGGATGAGCTACGATGATCGGGAAAAATTATGATCAAGCAAACAAAAAACCTATTGCAATCATAACAATGATTGCAACACCCATTGCTTCGAGCAATAACGATTTGGGTGAATAAGGTGGGATGGGAGGACTCGTTCATGCATCTGTCGGTAGGTGTGACGTGAAGTTTCCTCATGGAAAGGAAACTAATCACGTCCTTTTCTTGGAGGACATCGACGTCGGCAATGACTCGATTATTGTTTTCATGCTTATATGATTGCTTCTTCGGTGTTGTAATTTCATCCTCAAATCACCAAAATGATCTAAATATTAACATGTCGTCTTATTTTAAGGATGATCGGCAAAAATAAATGTTTATATACAATAATAATGATTTATTGATCATTTATATAAGTAAGTAATATTAGTGATTCTCACACCAATCGAGATAAAAATAGAGACATACATAAATTACATACTTCCACATCTTTTACTTCCATGAAAATAATAAGATGAAATGAAAAGAATACATTTAAAGGTATTTTGCTTACCCTCAAGAATTCCTCTTTCTTGGAGAAATCAGCAAGATAATTAAGAATGTACATGCTTTTGTAAAATCTTTTGTTGAGTTTAAAGTCAATCGTATATACACAAAAAAAAAAAGGATTATGATTGTTTAGTGATTGACAAACTTTGTTACAACTAGAGAGGGGGGAGAGTTTTGGATCCACCATCACTGCCCTCAAGCCATTGTCTTTCTCTTCCTCCCTATCATTATCTTCTCTCCTCTTTGACCCCTTCAAGCCATTGTCTCTCTCTTCCTCCTTATAATTATCTTCTCTTCCACACCTGTCACTGCTTATTATATTGCTATCCTCTCTCTCTCTCTCTCTCTCTCTCCAGTTGATGCAACTATCATTTACTTTCTGTGTTGCAGTCACCATCCAACCCATCACTCCCATCTTCCCCACCACCTCCTTGCCCCAGTCATCAACTCAATGGCTTCATAATCTTTCCCATCATCTTGTTTAGTCCTCGCTTCTTCTTCTCTCTTAACACGCCATTAGAAACTGTAAGAGAGAACAGTTGCATCTAACACTTTCATTACATGATGGCCCTTTAACCCACCATCATTGTAGGATACATAAACCTTTTTTCTAATATCTATAGATTGTCAAAGGCATACCTTTTAGCGATTAAGATTATTTTAGTTAACATATCTAGTGTTTTTAGTATTCTTTATATTTTTAAAAATTAAAAATATATATCGATTCAGCAAATGATCGAATGACCTAAGACTTACCGAGTCAATTCCTAATTCCGATCTAATAATGCTTGTCTTCTATAACAATTTCCTCGTCACCAAATTTTCAAGAATAATTGAAAGGCATTGAAAGATTATTCCTTTTGACTCCATAACTTGATAACGACGTACCAAAAAAAGGAAATTGCGTGTACTATACACTAATCCTCGATGCAACACTTTCTCTCTCTCGTAAGAATCATCAGCAAGTCCATTCAAAATTGGAAAAGTGATGTGTATGGAATTCAAAGTAAAATGTGAGGTCTAGCATAATGTCTCACAATAGATTAGTATTTGCTAGAATATATCATTTTATTTAATTAAATAAGATATATTATAGATTTGATTGCATATTGATTATGATTATCAATTGATAAAAAGAAAGTTTATTTATAACATGACTTCTAAAGTAATAACTTTGATAAAAGAGAATTTTCAAATTATTTATCATAGATTTTATGTTCTCATTTATATATAGATAATATCTCATAGGGATTAGTAATAAAATATAGAAGAGATATTATAAATCTATTCTCATCTCTTAGTCAATGTTGCAACGTTTATAGCTATCTTATGAAAGATATAAAGAGAGGAGAATGAAAGTCTAGTTTATACTGCATATCTATATTATTGTTGCTTGCTAATTGAATTACATAATATGCTGTTCTTGAATTAGATAAGATTTTTTGAATGACATCAAAAGATATACAATCATATATTGTTATTTGATTTTAGTTCTTGGCATTAAAATTTTTGTGCATAACATTAATATAATTATAGTTTTTATGCTTACAAGTGGTATTAAAACTTATCATTTTGAAATCAAATACCTTACATTATAATAATATATCATATCTATTTTATATCTAGATTTATTTGTTGGCACCATTCACTTGCGAAAATGTATTATTTGATCTTGATAATATAATGAACAATTCATCTATGTTATCAATTGACTGTCCTATCTCATCTATCTTGTCGCCTACTTGCGGACGATACATGATTCCTCATCTTATGCAAGTAGAATCGGGGACGACATGCTACCTATGTTTAATTGATGAGCTACCGTCAATAGCTTGCTATCAATAACATCATTATTAAGGGCAACAATCGTCATTGGTCACAAAGATGGGTGACTACTACATTTAGTGATTGTTGTTTGTAGTAGCCACGATAGTAGAAGTGTTAGACAACATCATTATGTGGGCCAGTTACCACCATGGGTAACGATTGCCTTAAATGGTGTCACTATTGCCTATGATGGTAGGACTAGGTCGTTGTCATTACATACTCAATGGTGCCATAACGTGTGATAGCACAGGGAGGTAGTAGCTCTTTTGGGCGCTAGCCATGACCAATGGCATGCGATAGACGACGACTACACAGCAAACGTGCCACTTAGAAAAGTGTCACAATGACATTTGTTCATCATGGTCAACATCAATGGGGCGTCAAAGGTTGCGATTCATAACAATGCAGGTGAAGTAGCATAGTGGCCGATGCTACGTTTCTCCAGTGCGTCGCTGGCACTTGTGTGAAGTCATTGGTCATGGAACAATCGTTGATGTAGGTCACCTAGTAGTTGTGCGACGGTTGTGTGTGCCAAACTATATGGGGTTATGGGGTTATGTGATTAGGGTAAATCCTAATTTTGATCAGATTATGCGGTTGTAAGTCAACATCGTGAAGGAAGTCATGCGATTGTGAGTCAATGCCACAAAGGAAGTCGTGCAGTTATGCATGACAAGCGACGACGCTACTATGTCATCGAGTAACATTAACCGTCGGTGAGGAGCATACGCTCATAGCCATGGCCAAATTGGTGCAAAATCGTGTGTTATAAGAAAGCTGAAAAGGGGTTTAGGTAGAAGAATAAGTTAAAATCAATTTTGACCCAATTCAATTTACCGTCGAATCAATTGCCTAATTCAATTTTGATCTAGTCAAATTCTATTTTGACCTATCAAACTTAATTCTAACTTGGCCAAATATATCCAAATTGATTTTGACCCAATGTTGACCTATCTCAATCAAATGTTTAACCAAAAATATTCAACATATATATTTAGGAGATTTAGATAATAAAAAAGAATAATATATTTTAAATAATCATGTGATAGAGTAAGATGACACATATAACTTATTGCTTAAGATTGTATACCTAAATATAACAATATTATTTCTTAAGGATAAAATTAGTCCTCCATAAATAATTTTAGGTCAACACTAAATATATCAAAAGTGAAACATGGATAATATCAATAATTCATCATAATTTAGAAACTCAAAGCATTACTATTATTTTATATTTTATGGTGGTATTTATTTCCATACATTTTCATTCTTTTGGTGTCATTGTAATAACTGATTTAAATTATTCAGAAAAATTAGAGTATATATTGTTCGTATTGGGTGTATTAGATCTTGATCTAGCACTGCTTATTAAAAGACCCATAGACTTGACTAAGAAAAACACTATGAAATAAATTAATGGAATAAATAATTTGAAAAGATCTAATAGGCTCAATCTAATATTTATAAGAATAACAATTGTAAATAGCATAATAACTTTATTACCACATGCAACTAACAAAAAAAAAATATTTGAGGGTTATTGAAGATAGGTTTAAATTTGTTAATAAGTTATTGACTGACACATTAAAGAAGGAACTAACTATAAATCACGTTACTCGAGGGATTTAGGATCACATCATTAATATAACTAATAAAACTGTGAAACTTAAATCATGAGGCATGAATGTGGATGAGTCTTTCCACGTGTAGTTAATTTTTAGTCATCTTCTTCATTAATTTGGCTTATTTATAATATAGATAAGGATAAAATATACTTGAATATGTTAGATTAATATATGTGTTTAAGAAGAATTTAGGTTAAGACAAGAAAGATATCATAATGTTTTGGTTACTACTTAAAGAATTGGTAACAAAAAACAGAAGGTTAAAAGGTGATCCATCAAATAAATTTGTAAGTTTGAAAATGCTAAGTAGACTAATGAAAAAAATATCTTTATAGTAAAATACTTCTTTTGTGATAAGAAAAGATACATAAAAAAGAATATGTTAAACACAAGGTTTAGTCCAAAACGAAATGTATAAATTTGACATTTGTATGTTAAAAATAAAACATTACATAGGTTTATTCTAATATTTGGTGAATTAATTATGGTGCTTTAGCTTATGTTGCTAATAATATGTAGAGATTTCTTTCAAACTAAAAATAAAAATAATATGAAAGATTTATCGTTACGAGGAATTAACTCAAATCAAAAGTGATAATAGTAAAAATTTATAGCCTACGCCTAAAGATGGGCCATCTGATATATCTTCAGGATACATGTCTTATTCTTACTATTGCTAGAAACATAGTTTTAATGATGAATTTTTTTTATATTATGATATAGACGTTTGGGGGTATATTTCCAAAGAAAGAATTAAAGTATTATTAAAAGATAATATTTTGAAATATTTAGACTTTATTGATTTTGATGTTTGCATATATTGTATTAAAAAATTAAACTAAATACATAAAAAATGATACAAGAAGTAAAGAATTCATTAAGATTATTTATACTTATATTTGTAGACTACTTCATATTTTCTTTTCATATATGAAAAATCTTAAGCTATTTATAATCTTGAAGTATACATAAATAAAATCAAAAGATAATTAGATAAAAAAAATTAAATTATTAAATCTGATAAGGGCAGTGAATTTTATGATAAATATGATGAGTTAAGTCAAAATCCTAATCCTTTTACTATATCACTAAAATAATAGGGTATTTATACTTAGTATGTTTTATTATATATGCCACGACAGAATGAATTTGCTGAAAGATCAAACATTACTCTTATGGACATAATTAGGAGCATGATGAATTCTTCCATTTTACTTGAGTCTATGTGCGGGCGAAGCCTTTATGACAACTATGTATATCTTGAATAAGATTCATATAAGTTAGTTTTATCAATTTCATTTAAGTTATAAATTGGTTTAAGATATTTATATATTTGAAGTTATCCTGGATAAAAGTCTTCAATTCACATGAAAATAAATTTAGTCCAAGAACTATATTTGAGTATTTTATTAGTTATCAAGAAAATCGAAAGAACAAATTTTATTGTCCTAATCATATGAGGATAATAGAATATGATAATACTAGATTCCTAGAAGATAGCAATATGAGAGTAAATAATTCTAAAAAAAATAATTTGATATAGAGGAGATATAGGTTTATGAACCTTTATCATGTTCGAGAAGTTTGTGTTCCTCAAATCACTGGATAAATTAATAAGAATGAATAATAAAATAATATTGATAAACTCCATATTGATATGACTATTAATGATCTTGTAGAACAACCATAATCGCAAGTTATGAAAATATCTCAAAAGAGAAGGATACATACTATTTTTTATAATTATATGATATACTTAAAAGAACCAAATTTTGACATAAGAAAAAAAAAGGTCCCTTATTAATTTCACAACATATGAAAAACAACGATTCTAAAAAATAGTACGATATAATAAAAGTAGAGTTGAGATCGATAAATCAAAATTATGTCATAGAACTTATTGAATTATCTAATAACTATAAAGAAATTGATTAGGCCTTTAAATAATATAACTCAAGATGCAATATCAAACAATATAAAATCAACTTGTGGCTAAAGATTTTGATATATTATTATTTGATTTTGATATTAATTTTTTTATAATAATAATATAATCATATTTTGTATGCTTATATCTTAACATATTCAAGAAGCGTATCGTATTTACTAATCCATTTTGAAAGCTTACGTGACGTGTGAGTATAGTATACACTAATCCATTTTGAAAGTTTCTGTGATGTGTATGGAATTCAAAGTAAAAAGTGGCTTTGAAAAAACTCCATCCTCCAGTAATAATGTCTCCTGGAAACACAACTAATAGTTCTTTATTTATAGACGCCTATTGTCACAATCCAAGATGAACACTTTAATAAACCTATAATCATACATCTTTCCAAATTAAAATAATATAAATAATTTTACGTTTACATTGTCTAAAGAAGTCAGTCACACTTATTTTGTGCAGTCACATCCTAAAGAGGACCTCTCACTCATTAATCGCAAAAGTGCCGACGCATGTCGGTTCTCACTCACCTAAGAGTCGTATGATTGGCTGCAGAGGGATGAACTATATGGGACCCAGCTCACGGCCACCGCTGCGTCAAATCGTGATGCCGGTACGCGACAGGGGATGCAACACAAAGCGACGGCCGAAGTTGTGAGACGTGAAGGCCGACCGGGACGCTCGTGACCGTCCAATGTGGCGCATTACCGCCGAGTCATCAGCCAACGCGTCCTCCTTAATTTATTGTATAGAACAGATGGGGCCCGCGAGATCGTTTCACACGTGTCAGCATCCCGAGAGCGAGAAAAAACACTCCTTCTCAATTTCCGTACTCCCCATTCACACACCTGCCTTCGGATTGGAGGAACCGAGGCCCCGGTCACCACAACGATAGCGGAGCGAGTAAACGTGCGCAAGGACGGGAAAAGTATTGCTCTCGGACAGGTCGGACATGACGGCCGCCAAAGCGGGGCCCAATTTAGAATAATGGTACGCCGACACGAGGAACACGATTTGGTGTGAGTATCACCAGGGCCCAGCCATGTGACTGGGGTGGGCCCACGATAGGAAAGCCACTTCCGTGTATAATATTGCCGATCGACGTTTATGCCCATTCGAGGAATAATTTAATGTCGTGGATTTGACCCATTTGCTTTTGCGCAGGGACACGACCGCGTCCATCCTGCAAACGGCATTGCTCGTCCACGCGTCCACGTTCACTCAATTTCTACCCGTAGCTTTATCGGTGTGAGCTGTCCTGTCGTGCCAGGGAAGGACGGTTAGATGTGAAACAGGAAGGGTTATATATATTTCGTGAAGCAAAGCACGAAGCGCGAGAGCTTCAGGTTCACGTGAAGCCTGCCGAAAGGACTGACACGTATGCGGATTCCGCTGGTTGGGATCGACAGTTGCCCGTCTCGGGGTTGATGTAGCCGTACGCCTTTATTCCCGGATAGTATTCAAAATGGGAAAGAGGGCAGCCTCTTGTCAGATAAGGCGATGTGCTTATCAAAGTGATAAGTTGTCAAGTCGTATGTAGCCACCAGAAAGCCACGACCAGATAGGCTAACGTGGGGCTACGCGCACTCGTCTTTTTTGCACCAATTCCACTCACCTATTAAAGTCAAAAGAAATCAAGCAGTGATCAACGCAAAAATATTAGGAGTGAGATTAACAGGTCCTAAAATTGAACAATGCCTTAATTCTGCCGGAAAAATGAGTCTGAGGATTGATGACTTCTGTGTACCTTAAGCCTGTTAACACGGCTTGTGAAATGACTATTGTGTTCCTTTTTCATGTTTGCCCCTGCGATTCGGACATATTTTACGAACATAACCTTGTGTTAGCGTCCGGTAGTTCGGGCGGACGTGACGTCATGCTGGCAGAGAAGTAATTTCGAGAAAGTTAAGGGCGGATTGGTATCGAAACCCATATAAGCTACACAAAGGTCACAGGGATATATATATATATATATAGCGAGAGAGAGAGAGATAGAAAGAGAGAGGAGAGAGAGAGAGAGAACACGGCGGCTGGAGAAGAGAGAGAGGAGAGGAGAAAGGGGAGAAGAAAGAGGGAGGAAGGTAGGTGGCGGGGCGAACCTCGAAAGTCTAGAGATCTAGAGAAGGTTTCTGTCTGGACTGTGCTTTAAGTTTTTGAAGATTTCTATTTTCACTGGGTTCCTGAGGAATCGAGGTCCAGATCGAAGGTTGATTCGTGGGGATTGGCGAAGAGAGCTCTCGTCTCGGTTTGGATCGGCTCTGGATCGCTCGAGCGACGTTCTTTGTAGGCCTGGATGGCTGCCCTACAGAGGTATCTTCCTGTTCTGTTGTGATTCATGGTGGTTTTTTAAGTTTGGTTGGATTAAAAGTTTCATTACTTTTTTGGTGGGCGATGCTTTTAGCGAGCTGAGTTTTCTTGCTTGAAACTGTATCTGATTTCGAATACAGTTTTAGCAAGCTGAGTTTTATCTGTATTTGATTTGTTTTAGCAGCTCAGATCTGTTCATCTAAGCGCCGCATCGTCAAGGAATTCCTTTATCGTGCTTGAGAGGAACACTTGGGACCGAATTAGATCTTTGAAGCAGTTATCACAGGATAAGAAGAAACATTTATCTGAAGGCTAGGGAGTATTTAGTTCTGAATTCTGATCAGAAGCCGCGCTTCCTTGTTTGGATTTTAGACCTTTACGCTGGAGCGGTTAGGGGTTCCAGGAACTATGTCTTCCTTGAGCAGGGAATTGGTTTTCCTGATACTGCAGTTTCTGGATGAGGAAAAATTGAAGGAAACCGTTCATAAGTAAGCTTATATTTCTTGAACCGTGTGTCGTTTGAGGGTATTCTTTCTTTCTCCCATTTAATTAAGGTACCGGTTGAATTGTAGGTTGGAGCAAGACTCAGGCTTTTACTTCAATATGAAACATTTTGAGGATCTGGTTCAAGCAGGGGAATGGGATGAAGTTGAAAAATATCTTAGTGGTTTCACCAAGGTTGAAGACAATCGCTATTCCATGAAAATCTTCTTTGAGATTAGGAAGCAGAAATACCTTGAAGCCCTTGATAAGTGAGATCTTGGTACTCATTTGAAAGTTCAATTTTCAATCTTAGTTCACCTTTTTTTTTCAATAATTTATTTTGTGTTTGTACTCAGACATGACAGGGCAAAGGGTGTTGATATACTTATGAAAGATCTCAAAGCTTTTGCCTCTTTTAATGAGGAGCTATTCAAGGAGATTACCCACTTGCTTACCCTGGAGAATTTTAGGTAAGCTAGGTTGGATTTCAGTGGTGATGGCTTCTACAACTTGGCACAATAATTTGTGTATTACCTTATTTTTAAAATATTGGCAGACAAAATGAGCAGCTTTCAAAGTATGGGGATACTAAATCAGCCAGAAATATAATGTTTATGGAGCTTAAGAAGCTTATTGAAGCTAATCCTTTGTTGCATGATAAGCTGACATTTCCACCATTTAGAGCTTCTAGGCTACGGACATTAATCAACCAAAGGTATGCATTTCCTTTTCTTATACATTTATCACCAATACCATGCCCTTCACAATTACAATTTCAGTGTGAATGACAATAAGCAAACAATTTGGTTATAATCTGGCAATATAGACTTTTTTTCCATTCAAGATTTTGTTTCCTAACATTTGTGGCATCATTTTGGTTTATCATTATGCATATAATTGTTTATTTGCTCGTGTATTGATAGCAAATGATTGACATTTTAATTTAAACCAATTATCTGTTTTCTTGTTTAGTCTTAATTGGCAGCATCAACTTTGCAAGAATCCACGCCCAAACCCTGATATTAAAACACTTTTTACTGATCACTCGTGTGCTGCTGCTCCTGCCAGTGGAGCTCGTGTGCCTCCACCTACCAATGGTCCTCTTGTTGGAGCCATTCCCAAATCAGGGGCATTTCCACCAATAGGTGCTCATAGCGTAAGTGGAATATTCAACTCCTTTGTTGATATCTTATTGTTGTTCTTTTCATTGACTAATGTTGAATTCCTTATGTATGCAGCCATTTCAACCAATTGTCTCTCCGCCTGCAAGTGCTATAGCAGGATGGATGACAAATGCTAACCCATCATTGCCACATGCCGTTGTGGCACAAGCTCCTCCAGGTCTTGTGCAGCCTCCAAGTACAGGTTTTACCACTTCCAAATTCATGCACTACTTAGTGGCCTTGTATATTTTACAGTAGGTTGTTGATTCACTACCTTGTCTTCTATAGCTGCTTTTCTGAAGCACCCAAGGACCCCTACGAGTGCTCCTGGTTTGGATTATCAAACAGCAGATTCTGAATACTTGATGAAGAGAATGCGTATGGGTCAATCTGACGAGGTATGGAAGAGAAAAATTTGAGCTCTTTTATGATGCTTCATTAGCCATTTTTTGGTTGTTGTACTAAGATCTGAATTGATTTGGTTAATTATGCCTGAGCAACCAAAATGATTTCAATAGGTGTCATTTTCTGGTGCATCTCATCCACCCAATATTTACTCCCAAGATGATATTCCAAAAACTGTAATACGAACTCTTAATCAGGGTTCGAGTGTCATGAGCTTGGATTTCCACCCTTTGCATCAAACAATACTTCTTGGTAGTTTCTGGAACCATTTTATTCAGCGAAAGCATATGGTTATATATATATATATATATATATATATATATATATATATATATCTGTCTATGTATTTGTCTCAGCTCTGTCTTTGCTTCATAGTTGGAACAAATGTTGGCGACATTGGCATATGGGAAGTTGGGTCTCGAGAGAGGATAGCACACAAAACTTTCAAGGTTTGGGACATTGGGTCTTGTACTTTGCCCTTGCAGGCACTTCCTCAAGTTGAACATTTCTCTTACCTTTCTTTTTCCTACAACAATGTAAAATTTTGATTCATTTGGATTTTTGTGGAGTATTTAAATCTCTGTTTCTGTCTAATTTGCAGGCTGCACTAATGAAAGATGCTTCAGTATCTGTCAATAGATGTTTATGGAGTCCTGATGGATCTATTCTTGGTACAGAAACCAAAACTTAATCTGTTTTCGTTTGATTCTGATTCTACATGACGTAATCTGAGCTTCACTGCATGTTCTTTTTTGCTCTAACTCAGATTGTATCCTCTATGACCTCTTATAGGTGTTGCTTTTTCAAAGCATATTGTTCAGACATATGCTTTTAGTTTAAGTGGGGAATTGAAGCAACAGTTGGAGGTAAGTGAAAAGGTTGTTGGTTTGTGAGCATCCATATATTGGCATCTAACTGCTTGTTGTATAGATTGATGCTCATGTAGGTGGTGTTAACGACATTGCCTTCTCCCATCCCAAGAAGAGTTTGTCAATAATCACATGTGGGGATGACAAAACAATCAAAGTGAGCACTAGAATATATTCTTCTACTTGCACAGCATGATGAAAACTAAAATGCATGTCTCTTAATTTTTATTACATGAATGGCAGGTATGGGATGCCATTACAGGACAGAAGCAATACACATTTGAGGGCCATGAAGCTCCTGTCTATTCTGTATGCCCACACTATAAAGAGTCTATCCAGGTTTGATCATGCCCATTAAGATAGTTTTGCTAGATCCTCAGCTTGCTGTAGTTGACGTGTTGGTTTGGTCTCTTTGGTTTTCTGTTTGTGTTGGGAGATAGCTGGTAATTGCTCATTCAATCATAAACCTATTAAGTGTTGATTTTCATAATTTTTCATTATGCAGTTTATTTTCTCTACTGCCACTGATGGTAAAATCAATGCATGGCTCTATGATTATTTGGGGTCTAGAGTTGACTATGATGCTCCTGGGCATTCGTGCACAACAATGGCATACAGTACAGATGGAACAAGGTGACATTTGCCTCATGAACTAATGCTGACATTGCAATTAAAGTACTAAGCTCCGAGAAGTTTCAAATGTCTGCATTCTGTAACATGGTTCAACTTGTTGTGTGGTATCCATCCTTCATCTTATCAGTTTCTCTTCCTCTTTCTTGTGTGTTCTTGTGCATAGTGTTTTCTGTGTCCGAGAAGTTTGGTAAATTACATCTGTATGCTGCAACAAGTTTCAGCTCATGTGTTATAGTTGTCCTTTTTCATGTTAACCATAGTCCTTTTCCCCCTCTTTCTTGAGTGTTCATGTTCATACTTGGCCATACAAGCCATTGATTTAACTTCCGGATCATTCAGATGTGCTCAACTTTATATATTATCGCAGGTCACTGTTGAATATTGACATTCTTGTCCTTTAATCTTCTTGTAGGCTTTTTTCTTGTGGAACAAGTAAAGATGGTGACTCACATTTAGTTGAGTGGAATGAGACAGAGGGAGCTATTAAAAGGACATACTCTGGTTTTAGGAAGCACTCACTAGGAGTTGTCCAATTTGACACAACTAGAAACCGTTTATTGGCTGCTGGTGATGAATTCATGATTAAGTTTTGGGATATGGACAATACCAATGTTCTTATTACAACTGATGCAGATGGTGGATTGCCTGTTAGTAGTTGCCTTTTGCTATTTTGCTTTGATTATACTGCACATGAAAGTTTCAGCCGAAGTTTCTTGCTTTTCTTCTTCAGGCAAGTCCTCGCTTGCGATTCAACCGTGAGGGTTCATTGCTTGCGGTTACCACAAGTGACAATGGTATTAAAATCTTAGCTAATGGTGATGGGCAAAGGTTGGTGAGGCTGCTTGAGATGAGGGCTCTTGAAAACTCTCGAGGTGCTTCTCAACAGATCAATGCCAATCTAAAGGTATTCTTCATGCCAACTGTTTTTTTCAGAGAAATGATCTCTGATAGATACTCTTGAGAGATATCTTGTTACTCTATGTAGAACATATTTGTTATTAGTTGATGTGTTGTGCATATGTTGGACTTTTATGTAATACACAAAGGAATATTAAGTCACAAATGGATGCATGCCTTATTAAAATATTGGAGTAGAAATTGCTTTATTTACATCCTGTGCTCTAGTCAATACAGATTCTTGAGCATAGCAATCAATGTTAAACTAAGGGATGGACTGCTGATGCCATGTAGGTAGATGAAAATTTATCTTGTAAAGATTTGACATTGTGGAAAGGCTTGGGAAAATTCAAGCTTTGGATGAAGCCAAAGGCCCATGACTGTATCAAATTGGTTCAGATTTGAATCTTATGTTGTTTAGTTTTGGTTCAGTGTTTTATTTAGTTTCATTGGAGTTATTCTTGAGATTGGGTCAAATCATGTGTATCAGTCCTCTATTATTATTCATGCTTCTGTATCATTAATAGATGTCATTTCACATGATGCTACAGAAACTGAGTCTTAAGTCTTCGTTTAGTCTTTAAATTTAGCTCTCTAAATGATCTTGTTTCCTCTAGATTTTGAGAGTCATAGTGGGATTTCTATTAGCTTAGTCATGTATTTGCCAAAGAGGCACCTATTTCCTTCTTAAAAGGATGGTATGTGAATTTAGATAATTAAAAAAGTTTTATTTGCTTGTTGGCCCTGGTATCTCTATCTCTTCCTTGGTTCTCCTTCTGTTTATTCTTTTGCTCTCTAATTTGATATGATTATTACCCTGCTGCATATAAAAATCCTCTCCTCTGATAGAGAGGAGAACTCCTGTCCTGGTTTGATTTAAATAGATTACTGTTTGGTTTGGAAAAAGAAAATCTTTCTGTAGGGTTTTCAGACTTTTCTGCTTTCAACTATTTATTCTTTTAATTTTCCTCCTGCAGATTTGCATCTTTTGATTAACCATATTATTGATCTGGTTCTTGTCAATATTTTTGTTAATATCTTTTCATTAACCATATTCTTTTCTTCTTTTTTTTGGTATTCTGTTCCTTAATGAAAATAGCAACCAGAAAGGTTTTTGTATTCTGAATTACTTCTGCTCCAGTATCCATGATTCTGGGGTTCATCTGAGTTATGTCTAAAGATTTTGTTCAAGAAGTCTAAAGATTTTCATGACTAGTATGCCATTTAAGGTAACAAAGTTGTCGGCCAATTTGAAGATTGCATATGTCCAAATTTATATAATGATATATATTGCTATATGTTAGTAATCTTAGAAAAAGTATTTCGTAGACTGATGGTAGATTCAAGTGTTTGGGAGATTGTGTTTCTTTCAAATTCTTAAGCATTTATTCAATCTTCTCAATATTTCATTCTTTGCTTCATGCAGCCCCAAATTGTCAGTGCACTGGGAACTGTTTCAAATGTTTCAAGTCCTATAGCAGCTACCCTTGAACGAGCTGATCGAATCCTACCTGCTGTGTCAATGAGTAGCTTAGTGAGCTTGCAATGCATTACGAAGTGTTACAATAGCTTTCATCAAGTATTAAGGGATTAACTATAAATCAAATAACTGCAGGCTGCTATGGATAATAATAGGACAGCAGACATTAAGCCAAAGATCTCAGATGACACTGACAAGATAAAAAACTGGAAGTTAGTTGACATTGTTGATTCTGCCAATCCGAGAACCTTGCGGTTGCCAGATACATTGGCGACCTCAACCAAGGTATGTTTATGTTCCCCTAAAAAGAATTATGGATTTCTCGTATTGGCTTTTGTTAGAGGGAAGAACAAGTATGAGACATATTCTTTCCTTGAAAATGTTTTAATTTTTTTTTGCTTTCTCTGGTGATTGTTTTCGGTTGTAATTTTCTTGATATTTGTAATTAGAAGAGGGGCCAAGTGCAGAGCAGCCTCAAATGGTTCAACCCTGTAACATAATATGTTTCCGTAGGATACTTACTATATTCAGACTATAGGTGTAATGCCTGTATTCTGTTAGATGTTTAAGATGCTTGGGAGAGGGTTTTTCCTATGCTTTTAGATACTATACAATACGTAAGGGAGTAGCAGTTGTAAATTGGTCAATCAATATTAAGGTCTTGCAGACCATGCCTGCAGTCATCATCTGCTTGTGTAATACATGTCCTGTGTCCACCCCCAGCATGTGTCCAAATCACATTTTTACAGCCTACATATGATAGATTTGATGTGGTGTGCCATGCATTGGCACTGTACTGATAAGGCACACATCTTTATAGTCTCTACCATGCTAGTAATCTGTTGACATGGCATATGCAAAAAATTTCTTCTTTCAACTGCTTCAGTTAGATCTTTGAAATTGAATTATTTCCTTATCATCTTTCATAGTTGTGAATTTGATTGCTGTTGGGTAGTTTGCTGTAGTCATGGGTCCTCTTGAAAAATTCGACAACTACATATGTTTTATATTATACAAGCTATTGCTAATAATCCATGACACTTATTTGGATCCCAATATACGTAAATGTTGCTTTATGAACATACTAGAAGCATATCTATCCATGCATGCACTCTGTGTTTTACAGATCTTGTGTTACCACAGTGATTTTTAATTGAAGAAATCATGTTTTCTTTTTCCTGCACATTTATCTGTTGGAATTGTGACTGCTGTGCTGTGGACTTAAAAGTGTTGATCTGTTGACATTATAATCTTTTGATATGCAGGTTGTTCGTTTGTTATATACAAACTCTGGGCTAGGAGTATTGGCACTTGGTTCCAATGCTATCCATAAACTCTGGAAATGGACACGTACTGAGAGAAATCCTTCTGTCAAAGTCAGTAATTATCATTTATTAGAATAATACATACACTGTTAAATTGTTTTCTAATTTCTTCTTGTGTTAATTCTCTAGTCAACTGCATCTGTTGCCCCTCAGCTGTGGCAACCATCAAACGGTATTCTTATGGCCAATGAAACAAGTGATAGCAATCCAGAAGAAGCAACTGCATGTATTGCTTTGTCCAAGAATGACTCCTATGTTATGTCTGCATCTGGTGGAAAAGTTTCTTTATTTAACATGATGACTTTCAAGGTATGAGGAGTTTTTAAATTCTATGTGCAACTTTTGTACCTTGGATCAGTGAACATACTTTAGGAGCATCTTCCCGTTGTCACTTCACACCAAAAATGTTTCACAGGTTATGACAACATTCATGCCACCCCCACCTGCAGCCACCTTCCTAGCATTCCATCCTCAAGACAACAACATTATTGCGATTGGAATGGAAGATTCTACTATTCAGATATACAATGTTCGATTTGATGAGGTGAGCAATCTCATCTTTTTGTATTTGCTCTATGAGTATGCTCCGTCTGTGTGTTCTTGCAATCAGACTTAAAACAGCATTTCTAGCATCCTATCACATTACCGACTTATCAGAAATTTGGCTTCTTTATATGCCCATAGGAACTTTCTTATTCAGATAAATTCAGATAAAAAATAAACACAATATCACATTTTTTATATAATTGTTTAAATATATTGGGTATATTTTGCGTTTCATGATCATGGAGAAAACTTAATAAATTTATTTGTTTCTTATTTCTTTTCCCATTTCATGCATGCTTGTAGGTTAAAATCAAGCTCAAGGGTCATCAGAAAAAGATAACTGGCCTAGCATTTTCGCAGCCACTAAATGTTCTCATTTCTTCAGGTGCTGATACTCAGGTATGCAGACCAAATAATATTTATGCTTTAGTATTGTGCTTTGTACTTCTACTAATGTTGAATAGAGGAATTACTAGTTTCTTGTCATTAAATTAATTAAAAAAAAATGTTTTTTGCATTGATTTGGCTCTTAACTATGCAAGTTCTAGTTCTTATGGGTATTATGAATTATAGTTCTTATTGATTTTTAAGCAGGTCCTATTCTAGAATAGGACATTTTTTAACTTCATCATATTCTCACTCGAAAGGGTTGTTAACTGATGAAGTGAAATGGCAGCTCTGCATGTGGAGTATTGACGGATGGGAAATGAAAAAGTCACGAATTATCCAAACACCGGCTACTCATGCAGCTCCAATGGTTGGTGACACCAAAATTCAATTTCACAATGACCAGACACATCTCTTAGTTGTCCATGAAAGCCAACTGGCAATCTATGACAACAAGCTTGAATCTTTGTGCTCGGTTAGTTTTTGTGCTCTAATCATTGTAGTTCTACTTAAAGAATGCATGGGAACCATGTTAACAAGTCAGTATCTGTTGTTGCTAATTTCTCGAATCTATTAGTTATTCATGTTTTCATATGCTTCTCACTTTCCTTGAGGGCACTTCTTATACTTCATCTAATTTCTGGTTATAATGAGAATACAAGTATCACAGCATGTTTCCCAGTAAGACACTCAATTTATACTTGGTAGTGACTATATTCTTAGGTCTGTTATTACCCATCTGATATTTAATAAATTTACAACATTGTTGGAATTTCTGGCTGAGAAAATGCCAAGCATTTTAGATGCTTTTGTCTAGATCCTAATGATTGTTTGTGTTTGATATGCTGCTTCATGTATGTAAGGTTAGAATGAAGAATCACTTCTATCTTTGATAATAGATAGCTGTTGTTCAAGCCTTCCAAGTTCTATTTGTTAGATTATGTAGTCATGTTTAATTGGATAAAGTATATTATAGTTCTGATTGGATTCTAATTAAGGTTATCGGCCAATAGAAAAGTAGTCTAATAATAATAGGACTCTTTATTGGGGATGACCCTGATAGGAGGGAATCTCCTAATTGTTTATCCTAGGTTATCTGCTCTCGTTTATAAATAGACAGGATCTTCTAGGGACTATATACAGAAGAGAAATTATAGATCTACTCTCATCTCCCTTTAGCCCCTATTCCATTGCTTATAGTGGTCGGATAGAAAGAGAGGAGAAGGCGAGCCTAGTTCTCACTGCATATTATTTCCTTCGGATTAGATGATGGTGCGTTTGCAGATCAGAAGAAATGTATTCTGAATATTATCGAGAGGTATGCATCCTAAATTTAAACTATTGTTATTTGATCTCAGATTCTGTTAAGTTTTTCACATAATAGTAGCATGATTATAATTTTTATGCTTACAATTATATCAAAACTTATTTTGAAATCAAATATCCTATATCATAAAAGCATTATATCTGTTTTGTGTTATCACCCTTTGCTTGCGAAGGGTGATATGATCTATTTTGTTTATCTCGTAGTCACCTGCTTGTGGGTGATGAAGGTTTCTTGCCCACACAGGTGGAATTATGGATAGAAAGTTGCTGCTTGATCTTGGTTGACGGGCTATGTTAGTAGTTTATTGTCGGCGATGGTGCTATGAAGGCTAGTAGCCTGCCAATGAAGGGTGATCCGATCTATTTTGTTTCTCGTAGTTGCCTGCTTACGGGCAATGAAGGTTTCTTGTCCACACGAGTGGAATTATGGATAGAAGGTTACTGCCTGATCTTGGTTAACAGGCTGATTCGACAGTTTACTGTCAACGATGGTGCTATAAAGGCCAGCAGCCTGCCTTGGTCACTAGCCCTATTGCGGGCTACGACTATGTAGGTGACAACATTGTATACAGCAACGACATAAGCTACAGTAGTGCTACATATTGTCACGGACAAACTTCTAAACAAGGTGTTTGATGTAATGCTTATGTATGTCCGTGTCTATTGGCATGTTCATGCCTTGTACAACATGTAAAGGGGCGGCCGAAGGCTTAATAGTCCCATTTTAGTTGGGTTGGTGGCCTCTTTAGGCTTGTAAATAAAGGTTGTGTCATGTAGACACGTGCGAGAGCTTTTCGGTCTGTAATGGACCATTTTACCCTTTGTTGTGCCACTGTTCAGAGCTTGTAAAGTCTGTTTGTAATTTGCATTGTCTATGAAGTGTTTTTCGGAGATGTTTGCTTGTGGATCCCGTTGGAGGCGTTCTCTCTAACCCGTTCTCTCTTTTGGTGGTCCTAAGGGACAATGGGAGGCTTCGGGGAGGCTGACATTTGCGGACGGACGCGCGAGGGTGCCGCACGACTTAGGCAAATCCAGCTAAGTCCGTGTCATATGGTATCAGAGCGGGACAAGCACTCATAGAAACACTTGACATGCAAACGTGGGGGACCTAGCGGGGCTGCGTTGAGGGCAGTCAGCAACGCGCGACCGTTTGAGGGAAAACGGGCATGGAGATGTAGGGAAAAGAGTCGCTCAGAGGAGCGGGCATCTGAAATTGGCATTCAGAGGAATGGCCAACCCTTCGCGCAAGAGGCACCACGAGAACAGGCAAGCTTGGAAGAATTTGGAGCGCACAAAGGTTGGGATGGCTGAGTTTGAGCTACGACTCAACGTTGACAACTATACTTGATGGTGCTCTAGGCAAGCGAGGCGCTTGGCAAGAATGAGACCATGCAAGGTGGAATGAGTTGCGCAACGACCAAAAGAGTTATGCAAAGCTCACAAAGGTGAGGGGAATTGCTAACTCGAAGAATTTGGTACCCATGCATGGGCTTGTATGCGGACGACGGAATGTTCGTGGCCATCCCAAGGCGACCGAGACTCGGCGCCATGGAGCATTGAAACTTTCTCTTTGGCAAGCGAAGGATACGTCCGTAGGAGGCTGAAGTGTGCAATGAGTTCAGCATGTTGCTAGGCCTTGAGGGGTGCAGTGGGGGCTGTATTGACGTGGAGTCGCAATCTAGCAAGTGCGTTTGCAGGAGGCAGAACAATGCACAGTTTGTTCAGCAGATCGGAGTAGTCCAAGGGGAAGGTGGTCTCCGAAATGAAGAGAGATGTTGCTCCAACGGGATAGTTATCCAGGAGGGATAAGTCCCGGCTCTCCAGAGGGAGAATCATGTGAGACGGACCTCACATGTTGAGGAGGAGTACCTCACAACAACAACTCCACGAAGCTCGATGGACTGAGCAAGCGGCGAGGAGTTGTCGCATGATCTCGCTCGAGAGAATGCATTAGTGGATGCATTGCGAGATCAAGTGGGGGAGCGACCTGAAGCAACTTAAATGAAGGCACACTTGGAGTCGATGTGGAGATCGGACTCAAGGGAGGGCTGACCTGTGGAATGGTGGGCACGAGGGCCACCATCGACTCAATGCGAAAACGAGGAGCGGAGCAACTTGGGCGTAACTTGGTGAAGTACCCAAGCCGCATGAAGGGAGCCAGCAGAGAAGTTGGAACATGGAGCAGAAGCACAGTGCTTTCCTTAGACAGAGGTCAAAGACATGAACTCTTGCAGAGGCAAGAGTAGGATCATGTTGTTCCATGGGTCCTTCATTCTGACGGAGCGGACTCATCTTGCATGGTGCCAAAGACGAAGGGAGCTTCTAGGCATATGCACCTTATCTCGGAGGAGCATTTGATGGAGGAACTAAGGCGACTCAATTTGCGGAGGCGAAGTTGGGTTCAGAAGGCCTTAGCACGGGGCAAGAGGACGCAGAGGCGGGTACTCTTGAAGAATATGCCACAATGTTGCCATTCAAAGTTGCCATGAAGGAAGCAGTGCGCAGCGGAGATTGTGTTGGTAGGGGCAGAGGCCCAGGATCCAGACAATGGTGCACAAATTACAGTGAAGTCGGTGGACTTCGGGAGCTACTAGGCGACGGACTGTCCTAGAGCGGTGCTTCATCTAGGTGTGACCCAAGAGTGGGTGGATGAAGGTCGATTGCCAAATGAGCGAACAAAATCGAAGGTGGAGGAGACCCTGCGATGTATTGGCAGAGGCCACACATGGAGGGTTCACAATTCGAGTTTATTCCACAAGGATCAGAATGCAATGGAGATGTCACCAGGAGGCGACATGGTGCAGCGGATCGTGGTGGGACAGTTCGTGGCAATGCGATACACACGACAGAGTCCCGGGAGGGACTAGATCATATGGAGGTATGATCGGGAGCTACTGGGAGCTCCACTTCGGTGAACAACATGACGGCAAGAAGGGCTATGGATTCAAGGAGTGAAGGCCATAGTACTGCAGAGGCGGGTCTTCCGTGCGTGCATCGAATTTTGCTTCGGATGAAAGCCTTGGTCATCAGCATATGGGGGCTGGGTTCCACCAAGGGAAAAGTTCGAATGCAAGTACCAGTGAGTTCCATGGGAGGAACTTGATCATGCAGAGGTATGATCGAAGCAGCTGGAGAGTTGGACTGCTCCAGAGCTCATATTCGCTTAAGGGAGCCCGGCAAGTCAGAGGACAAGGCCGAGTAAGCGAACGTTGCTACCAAGGAAGCTAAGGAGAACAGAATCGGTGCAAACCCTACAACGTGATGGCAGAGGCCATGCATGGGAGTTGCAGTCTGTCTTTCCATCGACCAAACAGACTGCTTGGAGAACACAGAGGTGTTGAAGCAGGAGGTCGAAAGGGGCGAGGAAGCGACGACGAGTCCAGAGGGACTTAGCTACCTAAAATCAAGCAATCAGTTAGAATGAAGGTGGACTCGGAGGTGTGTCACGGAGGCATATCTACTGATTGTGAAGAAAAGGGATGGAGATGCGAGGCGATGGATAGTAGTGCCATGGGCATAACAGCGCCATGGTACCGCAGAGGCGGGACTTCCGTGAAGGTCATTGATCCCTTGCTCTCACGGAGGGAGAGCGCTTGGTCGTGAAAGGGGCCGAGGAGGTGGAGCATGCAGAGGCAATCTCCAAGTACCGAGACAAGGCTGAAGGGCAGAGGCCAAAAAACTTCGTAAGACCGGTGTCAACAAGTTTCTCATCAAGATAGCCGTAAGTGAAGGACTTCGGGTCATGCAAGAGTGCACGACCAAGGAACGAAGCAGGCAATACGTGGTGTTGTACCTTTGCTACTCAGTGGAGTAGGCGGCATGGTTGATGGAGAAGACGGTACAATCCCAGAGGCGACCTCATCTATCAGAGAATTACTCCAAGTTGGGGTGAAAACTTCCTGCATTCCAGAAGTTCAATGGCATTGAGAAGGTGAATCACTGTAGCTAACTCAACGCAAGGAGTGCAAACACTTCAAGTGCTTCAGAAGTGTGAGCAAAGAGCAGGCGAAGGCCAGTAACCAGCTCGATGCATGAAGTACAACCTCGAGGAGGCGGGCGAAGTCAAGTAACCTTTGCCTTCTCAACTCTTAAGAGAATGGGCGAAACCGAGTACCCCAGTTCTCTTATCTATCCAGCAGAGGAGCTCTGCACAAGTTCAAAGACCCTTCGAAGATAATGGAAGACAATAGTTGTCAAATCCTCACCAACGGTGATCAGTGCTACTGAGAGTAGATTGTCCGCTTCATTTCCCAACGAAATGCCAATCGAAAGCGGAAGTGATGCGAACCTACTTGGATGTGACAACTAACTGAAAGAAGAGTCAATGAGCAGATTTTGTGGAGGAAGGACCCAAAACTTCAGAAGTTTGTGAGGCGATGCTCGTTAAAGCTCCAACAAGCATCCACCCAGTTCAAGCAGCATGTGGAAATTTTGAGAAACTGGCGCAGTAAGAATGGTCTTTTCCTTCATTTGGTGGATCCGCAGGAATCAACGAGGATCAATACAACTCAGCCAACCCCACACCAGAGTCAGAGTCATTGGCGAGTTGAAGCAGCATGGCAGATCAAAGGTTCGACTACTCAGAAACAGCAGCGGAGAGCAGCTGGGAACCAGGAGGCGCATTGCAGCTGGAGCAGAAGATTGAAGACTCAGCAAAGGCGAAGAGTTGCAGTGTTCACAAAGGCTTCGACGAGGACGTCGAAGGGATAAGTGGGGGAGAATGTCACGGACAAACTTCTAAACAAGGTGTTTGATGTAATGCTTATGTATGTCCGTGTCTATTGGCATGTTCATGCCTTGTACAACATGTAAAGGGGCGGCCGAAGGCTTAATAGTCCCATTTTAGTTGGGTTGGTGGCCTCTTTAGGCTTGTAAATAAAGGTTGTGTCATGTAGACACGTGCGAGAGCTTTTCGGTCTGTAATGGACCATTTTACCCTTTGTTGTGCCACTGTTCAGAGCTTGTAAAGTCTGTTTGTAATTTGCATTGTCTATGAAGTGTTTTTCGGAGATGTTTGCTTGTGGATCCCGTTGGAGGCGTTCTCTCTAACCCGTTCTCTCTTTTGGTGGTCCTAAGGGACAATGGGAGGCTTCGGGGAGGCTAACCTTTGCGGACGGACGCGCGAGGGTGCCGCACGACTTAGGCAAATCCAGCTAAGTCCGTGTCAATACGGTGGTACAAGAGGGGGACGATGTTAAGGGTTTCGCGATAGGTGGTCGTCGGTGAGCTGTCATCTATGTTGGCAAACGACTTGCTATCCATGATGGTACAACATAGGGCGATGATTTGCTTTATCATCGACCTTGCTGTGGGCAACAAACTATTGTCGGTGGCATCATAGGGAGTCGTGGCAATAGGACTCTAGCAGTCTAGCTGCTAGCATTGACGTGCGCTGGTTCTAGTGATGGCCGAAGGTGATGGTGGCGTTACGATATTGGGCTCTATAATGAGGAGTCTCATGACCGTTGTAGGGTTGTACCACAAAGTGTTAATAGAGACCTGGGTAATAGTGGCAGTGTGATAGCCTTGTTGAGGGTGGTAGTTGCACAAGGTCATGGCATGTTATGGTAGGAAAGATTGCCATTGTGTGTCATTATGATGATGGGATTGGCAATGGAAGCATCACCGAAGGTCGCTAGATGTTGCAACGAGATAGGAGGCATCATGGCAGGAAAGTGTTGCTGCGGATGGCACATCATGATGGCGGTCATCAACACCAACTTGATGGCAACCTGAGACCAATCTAGGTGTCGCAGATGAGGTGCACAATGGGATGGTTTTTTGTAGACATGTGCTTATCCGTGTTAGAGTCATCGAGATCCGCGATGGTAGTTTAGGTGCTACTTGCAGACAATAGCCTAGCATTGGAGTGAAAGGTCGAGGGTCATGTAGTAACCGTGCGATAGAGATGCCATGGTGAGATGGCTGTGCATAGCACTAGTTGGGTGTAGGCGGTCGGCAGTGCAGCGCCTCAAGTGACGTTGAAGGGCTTCTTGGGCGACGGTGATTTGGGTATTGCTCCCAACAGCGACGTGAAGGGTGGTCGATAAGGCACTGCAATGCAACACAGGGTAGACGGCGGATTGTTGCGCTGCGATAGACGACAACGATTTGGATGGTTTGCTATGTTGCGGACGACGACACACGATCAATGGTGCACCATCACTAGCAAATGTGAAGAGGATGTCATAGTCTGTGCTATGGAGAAGCTACGAGGAAGAACCAACAATGGGGAATGAGTCTACTAGGATTGTGGTCAAAATTAAATTTGATCAAATCTTACCCTAAATTTAATTTTCATCCGACCTTAATTTTGACTTAGTCAAATTTTAATTGTGACCTCAAACCAATCCTATGGATTTTGACCTAGTTAACCTTGATTTTAACTTAATTTGGGAAAGTTTAATTTTGATCAATTTTGTCCATGGTCAATCCCAATTTATGATCAGATTTGATTTTGACCATAGCCTGATTGAATTTTGATCATAGCCTAATTTAGACCTAATTTGGCTCAAATTCTAAGTTTTTGACTGATTTTGACCTCGGTCAACTTTTTTTTTGATCGAACCCTAATTTTGGCTAATTTTAACCTTGGTCATATCTAATTTTGACTGGTCTAATTAGGCTGATGTTTGACCCAAATCGATGAGCCCAATTTAGATAGTTCAATTCTAGGCTTGTCTAATTAAATAAGATCAATTGGCCTAATTTAGGGTTTCATATAGTATTTAAAAATTATAAATTTCTTTTATAGTTTTCTCATATGAAATATTTGTAAAAATTTTTATTTACTTGTGGTACTTAAATTCCAATTATTGCTTTTGGATATTTATATGATTATTCACATACATATTAAAAAAATTATAAAATAATATTTATTTTTCACATAAAGTCATGATTATTATTTTATTATGATTATAATCTTCAAATAAGTTTTTATATGTTAATTAATGTTCAATAATTATTATGATTATTATTATTTTATTATTAAATTATTTCTGCTTGCATTACATTGAAGAAAATTTAGTGAATATTATTTGTAATTTATATTCCTAAGTTTTATCTAACTTATAGTCGCTAAAGTGACCTTTGATGATAGGATTATGGAGTGTAAACTACAATAATATTTTTCCATATACATGATATTTAAGATGTATTTTATATTTTTGTATTAGTTTTATAGCCACCAAAGTGGTATAGACTAATAAATTTATAAAATTATATTATAGAATTAGTCTTAAATGATATTAAAAAATAATATTTATAATGACATACATAATTAGGAGATTTAGATAATCCTAAAATAATATTTACGTCGAATAATTATGTGATGGGATAGGATGATATGCTAATATTTCACCCAAAGGTGAAATAAAGATTATATCAATAGTCTAACATTTGTTGAAAAACTCAAAACATTAATATTATATTATTTTTATTGTTAAAGTGATACTTTCTATTATATTGTTATGCTTCTAGTGTCTCTAATTTTTTTGGATTATTTTTTTATAAATGATTTGGACATATATAACTTATAATAGGTATGTCAGACCTTATCCGAACTTGTTAGGAGGATCATATAATTAACTAATGAAAATTCTATAGAATAAATAGTTGGAGTAAATAATTAAGAAAGGTTTATTTAGGCTTATCTTTATAACAATTACTAGTAATATTTAGATTCTATTGCAATATACAACTTTCACACTAAAATTTATTAACAAGTCATTGGCTGACACATTAATGAAAGAACTAATTACATATCAGTATTACAACATTCGAGGAATTCTATAATATATCCTCGATATGACTGACAAGGCTACAAATTTCAAGAATATTAGACATGGTGTATCCTTCTCGTATAGTTTATTTGTAGTTCTCTTCATTCTTAGTAAGACGCGTTTAAGATTCATAACAATACAAATAAAGTAGAAATTAAATTTAAATGAGCTGACTAATATACGTATTTAGGAAGAATTAAGATTAAAGTGGGAAATATCTCATGATATTCTACATACTCATAAAAAAAGTTGAAACATAATTCACCAAATATATCTGTTAAGTTTATAAGGGCTATACAAACTTTATATGTTTCGAATCAAATATTATGAAAATCTTTTTTAATATTCGGTGGATTGTATTTGATTCTTTAGCTCATGTTACTAATAATGGATACGATTTCATTTTAACTCGAAAAAGTCAAAGGAGCATAAAAGATTTATTGTTATAGGGAATCATTTTAAGCGATAATTATGGTTACTCATTGCTTACGTTTAAAGATGATTCATTTGATGGATATTGAGGATACATACTATGTTTTTACAATTTGAAGAATTTAATTTCTTATTTAGAATTGTTAGGAATTAGGATATTATCCTTTGTTTTAGTAATGACAAACTCAATGTATTTATGATTCAATAAAAGTTTATTATGAAGTTTTGTATGATGGTTTGTACTGATTTAATGTGAATTTTAAATTTATAACGACTCTACAGTCAAATATTTGAAATGAAATGTAGTTTCAGAAACTCCTTGAGATTATATATACTTACATCTGTGAATCATTCCATGTTTCCTATTGTATGAAGAAAGAAAATTTATCATCTTTATAAAAGATTTGTCAAAATATAATTATATATATCTAATTCATTTAATGTTTTAGGCTGTTGACACCCTTACGTGTATATAAATAAATTTGAGAGATAATTAGATAGAAAAGTTAAAAATTATCAGATTCGATAGGGGTGGTGAATTTTATAGATAAGGATCAGGGTTTTGATCTTTTTGCTAGATTCCTATAGAGTAGTGAATTAATAAGAGTAATAATCTTGAAATTTAGTATTGGGTAAAGACAAATTGATTTGATGAAGGTAAACAACAAAATAATATTGATAAACTCATACATAATGTTGATATCACTATTAATGAACTTGATGAATAACCACAATCGATAGTCTTGAAAAAATCTTAAAGGGAAAGGAGATCTGTCAATTTTTATAATTATGTTATATGTGTGTAAAAGCTAGATTATAACATGGTATGCAATTTTGAATGGTACCGGGCGGTACGTACCGGTCCGACGATATACTGGTACGCGGATCGCTCGCTACCGGACGGACTGTGCTACAGTGCTACAGTAGTACACTATAGAGTACTACAGTGCTACAGTAGAGGAAAATAGCTCGGTAAGCCCTGGTGTACCGCTCGGTATGCCGGTACCGTACCGTACCGTACCGAGCCAACCTCGAAATACCGGTACGGTACGGTATTGCATACCTTGGATTATAACATAGGATTCAGAAGGATCTCTTATTGTTTTTACAAGTTATAAAAAGTGATTATTCTAAAGAGTAATACGATGCAACAAAAGAAGAGTTAAAATTAATGGATTGGAGTGATGTCTGGAAAATCATCGACGTATCCAATAATTGTAAAAGAGTTAATTGTAAATTGGTCTTTAAGATTAAACATGACTCAAGAGATAATATTTAATGATATAAATGAGATAGCTTACATTATTGGCATTAAAATATTTAGGAATATATCTCAAATATTGCTAAGATTATGTCAGAAATGGTATATTTATCGGGTCTTGGATAGATTTAGTATGCAACTTTATTCAGCTTGATATACCTATTACCGTATGTGAAAATTTTAGTCTAAACTAGTGTTCAAAGAATGACTTGGAAAAGAATCAATAAGAAATATTGGTTATGGATATGTAGTTGGAAGTTTATAATATACTTAAGCTTCTACTAGACTAGATATTAGTTTTACAATAAAGAATGCTAGGCAAATATAGAATTTCCCATAAATAGAACAATAGAAGGCTACAAATAAATTGATAAGATGTCTATAAAAAGCAAAGAGTTATATGCTCACATATATGGGATCAGATCAGCTTGAAATGATGAAATTTTCATGTGTTGATTCTGCAAATTGTTTTAACAATAGAAAGTTCATTTTACGATTTATCTTTATATTAGTTAGAGGGATAATTTTTAAGAATAGTATAATACAAAGTGTATTATCGAAAATAGAAGTTTATTTCATAGTATGCTTTGAGGCTACTAATCAAGCTTTATAACTGCGAAAATTTATCTCAGGACTTGGTGTGGTTAGACTCAATTGCCAAGTTACTAAGGATATTTTATGACATATCACAATAATTTTCTTCTCTAAGAATAACAAGTACTCTAGCAGTTCTATGCATTATCATATTAAGTATATGATCGTCAAAGAAAGATTCCAAAAATAACTAGTGTATTTATTGCTGATCTATTTACTAAGGCCTCACAACCTAAGGTATTTAAAAAACATGTTCTTACGATTGTGTTTGTGGACAACTCATAAAAGATATGATGATGCATATTTGAGTGGCCATCATAATTGATATTTTCTCTTACGTAATTAAAATTATTTGTTTTTGTTATCTTGTTCACATTTATGTATGTATATATTATGATTAAATGTAATAATAGGATTGTCTTGACAAGATAAATTACGGGGGTCGTTATGGATTGTATTAGAAAAGACTAACAATATTGTAATACATAGAAAGAAGTATGATATTAATAATATACAATCGTATGACTCGTATTGATAGTCAGATTTAATGTAGTATTATTGTATTTATTGGATTTATTGGCCTGCTTTATAAAATTCGTGGTCACATGTAAAATATTTTTTTAAAATTTAATTAGTGAAAACTATTTTTAAAAAAGGTTTTCTTATTTATTATGATTTTAAATTCTTTTATATCATATCAATTAATGGGCTAAGTGGGAGAATGTTAGACTACGTGACCCTGTTTAATTGGATAAGGTATATTATTGGATTCTGATTATGGTTATCGACCAATACAATAAAAATTCAATTATAATAGGATTCCTTATTAGGGATACTCTAATGGGAAAGACTCATAATTACTTATCTTAGGCTATCTACTCTTGACTATAAATAGACATGGCCTTTTATCACCCCTTAGTCCCTAGTTCATTGTTTATAGTGATCCTATGAAGGATAGGAAAAGAAGAGAAGACGAGTTTAGTTCTCTTTACAAATCACTTCCTTCGAATCGAATAACAGTGTGTTTACATATAAGAAGAAATGTATTCTAAATGATATCGAGAGGTATGCATCTTAAGTTTAATCTATTGTTATTTGACTTTAGATTATGATATTAAAGTTTTTTGACATGACAGTAGCATGACCATAGTTTTTATGCTTCCACTATTAACTTACAATATACCTTCTGCCAACGCACTTACAAATTTTTTTTCTCTTGTGCAGTGGTTACCTAGAGATACACTACCAGCACCAATTTCTAGTGCAGTGTATTCATGTGATGGTCTACTGGTATACGCTGGATTTTGTGATGGTGCCATTGGAGTTTTTGAATCAGATAGCCTGAGGCTTCGTTGCCGGATTGCACGGACTGCCTACATAAGCCCATCCATTTCTAGGTAATGCTAGTTGCTTTCAGTGGATTTCATGTGCTATCTCAAAAAAGTTGGGAATCTGCAAGGCTTTGTTTTGTGTATGCGAATGTCGTTTCTGTTGTTTTTTTGCCGGTAGAACATTATTAGCAAGTACTACCTAAGTTATACAGTAAGGTATTTATAAAATCATCTATTCATTTAAGAAATTACTGGTGACTTATCTTTGATGTTTCCTAGGTGATCAGAAACATGTATTCACTCTGTTGTTTTTCCTCCTCTATGTTTTATGCGCCGTGAACCTTATATTAGCATGTACTACCTAAGTTATGCAAATGTATAAGGCATTTATGAAATCAGTATTATATTAGGGGATCAGAAATATGTTGTCCTCTGATGTGCTTTGTTCTTTCTTTCTTTCTTTTTGCAGTCCTGGAGCAGCTTATCCCATGGTGATCGCAGCTCACCCATCTGAACCCAATCAGATAGCCTTGGGTATGAGCGATGGTGCGGTGCACGTAGTGGAACCATCCGAGGCAGACTCAAAATGGGGGGTAGCCCTTCTGCAGGAAAATGGAGCTTTCCCACCCGTCTCCTCCAATCCTCCTTTGAACAATAGTCAAGCATCAGATCCCCCTCCTAGGTGATTAACCTTTCTTTAGTAGAACAATAGTTACATTCCTAGATGGGCATAGTAGGAGAAACATTTGTGTGACAACAGCCACCTCCAATTTCACAGCTTCTTCCCTTTTGTTTCTGCTAACCTGTTCGTTCTTGTAAAGCCCCTCGTATCTATTTGGGTGGCAATAGATGAGTTGTAACATATGTAGCTACCATGGATTTCTTTTCTCCTCTGTTCTCATAAATTCCAGTGGATATCACAGCATTTTAAGAGAAAACTCATGGTGGACATTGGCTTGCTTCGTTCATCTGATCGATGCCAATTACAATTCCTTATTTCTAAAGAACACTGGGGATGATGATAAAGCAAAGCAGCCTGCCATTTCTGTTCCCATCCCTGAATGCCAGGAATGGATGATACCAGAATAAGTTAAATTCTTTTATTGCCTCTTATCTGTTTCAGTATCTGAAAATTACATCCTTTTCTCCCTTTCTTGATCAGAAATGAATAACTCATATTATTATTTTAAATAAAACTCATATCAATTGAACTCGATAGATATTAGCTAGCAATTTTGATTTTAATTTGGAAACATAGGGACCTTGCGATAAAATATTAAAGTTTTTATCAAGCTAGCTGGCACCTTCTTACTTACATAGTTGCATTAGCTTAATTCATTTCAATATATCAAGTTTGATTAACTTTGATGGGGATTATTATTTTTGAAAAATAATTACCCTACTTGCTTCATTCCCATCATCACTTATTAGAACAAAATCACCACATTAATTTCATATAAATAATTTTCTTTTATATTTTGCAAGAATAAACAAAAATGCAAACCACATTATATTGACTGATTTAGGCCTGTATCTAATGTGAACTAAGACTTATATTGACCTATAAAGATCTGATAGATGTATTTATCAATCATTAACTTAGGTTTAAATATCTTAAGCCTGTATCTAATGGTATGATGTCGTCTCCTTGGTGAGTCTCAGCAGCAATCCATGGACTGATGATTGCTGTTCTATTCAATTCCTGGGACTTCCACTTCTAATCCTTTCCTTCAGTGCTATGATGGCACAGGGAGGCTTGTCTCCGGATCAGATTATGTTTGAGCGTTGTGTTGGCATAATGAATAGCAGCCCTTGTAATAATAAAACCCAGTTGGATTTATTCTCAGTGTGTTATGAATCCCCTACAATAGCATATCCGAGAGCAGATGTTGGACCTTTTGAATTGGTTTGTTGTCTCAGATGCCTATGCTCCACTGTTTCTTCAGTGTGTATTGGTGGAACATATTGTGGATTACATTACGAAGACACTCACTCACACAGCAACAGGGAAGATCTAAATCTTTGTGGCATCATGCACACTATATGAACCGACCAGTAAATTGTTAATAGGAATCAAGATCACAACAGATGAGAGAGCTCATTGTTTAGGACTGTTAACTTGATAGTTGTGCATTATTTCTTATAGCAATCTATCAAAAGATGAATGAAATATTCTTATTTCATGCTTTATTCCATACTGTTTTATGGTTTTCTTTTTAAATAAATGTGCCTACTTAATTCCAACTCTCTCATATCAATTCCCGAAATATTGGACTTTGGTATGTATGTTTAGCAGTCATGTTTAACTACGATATCCTACTAAAACGATAAATCTTTTCACTTCTAGAAATGTTCATTCCATTTCCTCCACCACAAAAGATATTGCCTTCTATCAGTGCTGATCTTTTGAATCAATATCATAACAGTAACCAAAAAGGTCAAAGCAAATGGCTCCAAGCATTAAGAATTGTACTGACAGAATGAAAAGGATAACTTGTACTGTAGTTGACTAAACAGGAAAAGAGCTCACGGAGGTGTCTCAACAAGGAAACTGCGACCCTCACCCAGATTGGTTGGTTACTTCTTTTCTTCCTTCTCTGCCTCTGCAGCCTTCTTCAGCCTGACGCCGACCTGACGCTCGTTCATCCGCTCAACACGGAGCTTGGCATAAGCTTTGAATGACTTCATCTCATCTGTAACCTTCACAAGTTCGACCGTAGGCTTCTCACGCACAATGGGCATGTATTGGCCTTGGACCTGGGTAGCAGTTGCAAGTTCTTCTGGAGCAGAATCTCCAGCCTGAGAAACCAATTGTACACAAAAGCATGAGCAATGTAACAGATCAACGACTGATCAACTACTGGCAGCTCCTAAAATATAACTAGCTTGCCTTGATCTTGCGAGCACGCCTTGGGAAGATGACAAGCTTAGCTTTGTATGTCTTCAGCCTTTGCACGTTAGCCTGGAGTCCCTCAAGAGAGCGATTCTTTCGCCTATGGTCCACCGCAATGCCAATTGTTGGAGCAAGTTTCTTTGGAATGCCTGCAGCCTGCATTTGCGGCAGAAGCAATCATTATTCGCTTGTGAAATACAGGTGGTAGAAACTTTACCTTTAATGAATTTTGGTGGACATTTTACTTTCTTCAGATATGATATGGATCAGAAACCTATCCCTTGGCATATGGAAATCAGTCTTATAATGCCTTTGCCACACCTAGATCATGCATACTATGGCTTGACACACATACTTAATGGCAAGACTCATACAAGATAATACCAGGCCAAGTATAGAACCAAGTTCAACCTTTCAGAATAATTTCATGGCATCAATCGACTAGTCCAAATTCGAGATCGAAGTCTTGTTGGACACCAACACTTGTTGAGCATTCCTCAATGCATACTTAGTGAAGAACAATGGCGAGATCCTTGTAACATCTACACGTGAGCTTTTGCTACTTATATGAATGGTTGTTATGCTTCTCATAAGCCTCATATATGATACTCATATTGTATACATCCTGCAAGAATATAACTATGACATATGAGAATATATATGTATTCATTGTCATGTCCATGCCGCGTTCTGTCCATACTTATATATAAGATCGGATGACACTTATCACAGTCCATATTCATGCTTCATGGTAAAGAAGCTTCATTCTCCAAGTTAAATTCTAACTTCAGTTAGCAATTGGCAAATAGTAATTCTCATAACTACTTTTCAAAGGAAAGAAAAGCCAAGACAATAATTTTAAATACCTTCCAAAAAAATATCCAGCAAGTAGAAGTAAGCTTGCCAGGTTCGATAAACACTCTAAGAACAAATTCTAGCCAAAATTGGATCGGAAACAAAAAAGGGCCATGTAATAGAACTTACAAAACAAGGTCTTCCAATTAATCCTAACTTTAATTCAAAGCTATTACATTACCCAACAGACAACTTAAGGCAAGAGGATTTACACAAAAATGCTTAAACCACGTATTTGTCTGCAAGGAATAACCAATCTTGTTTTGGGAGCAAAATTTAACTCAAATGCAGAAAGTAAATAGCTATTGGATAAATATATCTATGCCAAAGATGACCTCAAAGCCATATATATCATGAGAGGTTTTAGAATAAAATAATGAATGCAAATATTATTCCGGACATGAAAACATAATAACAGATATGTAATCCAATCTGTAAATTGCATCTTTTGTCATTTCAAGGTAACATTTTCTCAAATATGCACTAGTTTCTCATCCCCCCTCAGCACTTGAACCTATAACTTCTATTACATTCCAAAACAATTGCGTGCAACGTGTACAACAGGTGCGTTGGCAGAACTTGACCAGATGAGAACTATAATGCATGTAGGAGGATCGATTAACAAGAACTCATAACTAGTAAGATACTTAGAAATATGTTTAACATGTTAAAAGAGAATGTGCAAGATTAAGAAAAACACTAACCTTGAGCTCCTCAAGAGTAAAACCCCTGCCTGCTCTAGATTTCATGTTGTACTTGAGCGTCTGACATTGAACAACAGGACGCAAAGGTCCAGCAGTTGGACGGGGAAAAATCTTCACAGCTTTCTTTTGACGTGCTGTTAAATCCAAATGATAGCATATATCAATAAGTACGACAAAGAAAAAAATGGAATGTCAACAAATCTTACTAGAAATAGTAGAATAAGAAATGAAAAAGATTGAAACACAAGGCAGACACTGAGAGCCCATAATCAAGTCTGTCATTTACATCAGTGATGGTGGACCAACTAATAAGCAGGTCAGAGAAAGAGAAGGAGAAAGGGACAGAAGATTAAAACACAATGCTGCAGGCAATGAGAGACCATACTCATTACTCAAAGCCATCTATATTCGCAGGAGTAGACCAGCTAATATGCTGGTGAGAAAAAGAGAAGAAAAGATAATTACCAATGCGTCTTCTTGTTTTGCGAGCTGGTTGGTTGAACCATGTCTTCACATAATTCTGCCAGTGCTTCTTGAAGTGTCCATTTGGCACAACATTGTTATGCTTAACCATGGCTCACCTGAATAACAACATAGTTTAGAAGAAAATAATTTTCAAATCTACTAAACATAACCTAAACAACATCACAAGCTTGCATATGAATAAATAAGAAAAGCAAATATTTTTAATACTAGTGAATAAAATGCCTGTTTGAACAATTATCATGTAATCATGGTTCATGATCCTATGGTGCAAAAGGTCACCATGACTAAGTGAAATCCAAACCCCTATAATCGCAAACTTAAAAGGCTCCATGGAGAGAAGATAACAGTGAGAACTTCTGATAAACTTTAAGGCAACTAAAGACAGCCCACAGCTCAACAGAAACCCTACAACTATCAGTCACCATTAAACTATTATTCCTAATGTAACATCCTTCAATTGTAATGACCTTCGAAAAGGGAAGCATATGAATAAAGAGCCAGTCCAAGTTGAGCATATGGCTCCATGGAGAGAAAATAGCATCAAGAACTTCATGAATATTTTTAGGACAAGTACAGACAGCCCACAGCTCAGCAGAAAACCTACAACTATCAATCTCCATAAAATTCTTATTTCCAACTTAACATCTTCACATTGGAGGGGCCTTCAAAAAGAGAAATAGGTAAACAAAGAGCAAAATTAACGAAAGTTAAGCAACAAGATGTTAAACTATATCTCTCCTACTCCAGCTTGAATGTGTTCTTTCTGGCTCAAGTTCATTTTCTTCTTTCTCCAGAAATGTTAGATACAATCTTCCTGTAGTGCTTTTGATGCACTGCACCTCTACAAATCATATTCTGAAACCAAACTCCTCCACGGAACAACCAAGGTACCATATTTAAACATCCATATCCAACTGAGTTCCTTAATGTAATGCAAAAAAATCAGCTTCCAGATGGTAAGGATAGATAGGATGGACCACTAGCAAAAAAACTAATGACTAATTCAATATACTTCTAACTAATAATCATCATAATGCATTTCCAGCAAAAAGTGTTCATATTATATTTCCAACTCATAATCCTGATATATCGGAACTTTGTTGTCTTGCTAGCTTCATACCTACCGATCTAACGCTCTCACATCGACAAGATCTGAGACGCCATCAACACATATCCCCGAATCGTTTTTACCAGGGACATTGAAGAACGGCATAAAAATCATCGAATAAATCATCAAAAGACTTCAAATTAATCCATAAACATTCTCCCCAAGATATAACTGAAGAACTATGATAGCACGCTGTCAAGTTATTCCCCGCTACGATATCCAAAATCATCAACCAAGAGTAGGAGAACAGATGGAACATGGATCGAGCGAAGACCAAGAGACCCTCACTGGGATGCGATGCCGCCTCACCTTCGGCTCCGCCGCAGTTTGGGTCCGCGAAGGGGTTGGAGACGCTCGCTCGAAGGGGTTTTAAAGGCTCACGGTGGCGGAGCTGCAAGAAAGAGAAGGAAAGGAAACAAAACCCTAACTTGGACGGTCCAGATCACTTGATGGATGATCCAACAAATGATGTCGCACGTGAGAATAGGGTGTATGACATGGAGTTCTCCTGGCCGTCTGATCATTGTTTGGGGGCCTTAATCAGAATTAAGGTTTTTTAGGTATTTTGTGAAGATAATCTTGTAATACTTAGTCAATTAGCCCGTCAACTATATCAACGGCTGAGATATGATTCATTGAGGCTGGACGGTTCTGATGGCCTTATTGTTGGCGACATCAATCCGACATGTTGCGGTCGGCTCCTCCGCGTTTCACACCGTTCGAGGCAACACGAGTACGGCGACGTAGCCCGACACTTCTGCTTCCATCCTTAACCCCACATCTTGATCTTTTGGGGAGGAGGAGAACTTGCACGAGTGTGTGGGCGGCAGGAGTGATGGTGATGAGGGGGAATGAGGCATTGCGGGCGCACCTTGGGATGGCGCTGGTGCAGGCGACCAACGGCGGCTTCCACGTGCTGACCAAGTCCGTGCTCAACGTCGGCATGAACGAAGTGGCCTTCTGCGTCTACCGCGACTTCGTCGCCATCTCCATCCTCGCCCTCCTCCAACGATGCAGGTTTCCTTTCCTCTTTCCTTTCTTTAAAGAGAAGGAGAAAGAATCCCTATCTTCTCTTATATGAGCCGTCTCTTTCTGACTTGCACGAATGATGATGTTGATTCGTATACGATAAGAAGTTAGGAGATGTGTTCATGTGTTTGATCATTGAGGAGGGAAGAAAAGGGAATCAATGAACGAATGGCATTGTGGTCAAGATAAGTCAGAAGTGGGATTTAGTTTGGAGGTTGGAATGAGAAGAATTCAGATGCGAGAAAAGTAGATGGTTAAGAAATTTGGTAGATTGCATGAGAAAGCAATCGTTTTGCAACGATTGGGTAAAGAAATAGATTCTTAATGCAAGAAAGATGAAGCTCCTATCTTAGGATACAAGAAAAGCACATGGGAAAGATTCATTATGGGTTTTATTGAACCCATAATGAAAAAAACGAATAGAGAAAATGAGAATTTTCTTCAACGGAGGAGGTGTGTATGATCTTGGGTCATCGATCACTATGATCAGGTTGTAGAAGGTGAGAAGTCTTCTGCTGCTAGTTTGTTTTTACTTGCCATATTGAATGAGCTATTGCACCTATTCTTCAGAATGCAAATTCATAGTGATTCATGATCCTACAAAAAGCAATTAGGACTTATAATTAGGTCCCATCTCCTCTCTGGAATACTTGAAACAACACAAGCTGCTAACTGATTTTTAATCTTAATCATCAACACAAGTCTGGCATAAGAACGATGTGAAGGCCATAAATACTTGCAACAATTTGTAATAGTTCAGCAAGGATTTTAGTTGATATATTAGTTAGTACAACAGGTTACCCAAACGTTTTCAATGTTATAGGGAGTTTATTGGTTTAACACTCTTTGATATACTATAACATTTGTAGGAGTATTAACTACTTTTTTCACTTTTTTTGATCAGATTTGATGGACAAAGACTAATTAGGTAAAACATCATTTGGAAGCAATGTGTTCATAAAGGACTTAATAATTTAATATAGTTCTTATGAGTTCCTATTATCTTTTACCCTTAATAAAAAATTAGTGAGTCTTTAGATTGAATTGTTTTCCTATGAGTTTTTTCTTGTTTGATATAATGATAAGAATCAGGGTTGGTAAATTCAGTACTGTCCTTGGCAGAAGTGTCCACCTTCAACTAACTCTTGGCATCATTTTTCCTTCTTGGTTTAACTGGGTAAGCTCAATTTTTCGCTAATGAACTTTAGTTTGATTTTTCTTAACATATTGTAGAAATAAAACGTAATTGCTATTCTCTGCCCACAAAAGAAAATAACATCATGTTTGGATATCCTTTGATCAGGATATTTGCGAACCAGCTTGTTTCTTCTCGGCCTTAGCTACACAAACCCAACCTATACATCAGCTATTCAGCCTGCGATAACAATTTTTACATTTATCTTGGCAGCAGTACTGGGGTGATTGACATCCGATTTGATTTGGATTTTGCTAGGTGTCTACTAGATGATAAATTTTCCATATTCATTTAGATGTTTAATGGTTACAGTGTTGAGATGGTAAACTTGGGTGTACATGAAGGTTGTAGGCACGCTTGTTTGTGTTTCTGGTGCAATACTAATGATACTTTACTGGGGTCGAGCAATAATTGGATCCACTATTTACAATCTTTCTGATGAAAGTGCAGTAGGCATGAAGCCTCAGGCTGAATCAGTTGGATGGCTAACATCTGGTCTCCTTCGTTTTGGTCTTGAGAAGTGGCATATTGGTGTTTTGTGCTTGATAGGGAACTGTTTCTGCATGACTGCTTATTTTGTTTGACAGGTACTTTAGCTTGGAACACCATTGCAAACCACATTTCTGGAATCCAGACATTATGTTTCGGCATTTATCATTTGTGGAAGATGAGCAGTGAAAGAATTGATAACAACACGAAGAAAAATTAAGTTGTCAAGTTTATCTCTAACTGCCCGCATCTTCCACATTATGAATAGTTCTCTTATGCAATCTTATTTAACAATATATGTTTTTGTAACATGTAAGAGACATAAAGCTGCCACTAGAGTTTAGCTTATTGTTTGATTGGTAGTCTTACATAGTAATTGCAATGATTATTTTTCTTTCATTTCTTTTGTTTGTTATACAGTGATATTTTCATTTGCTTATGAGATGTCAACTCTTTCAGGTTCCAATGCTGATCAAGTATCCTTCCTGCTTGTCTTTGACAACATACTTGTATTTTTTTGGGGATGGTATTGACTGGAATATTTACCACTGGTTGTCATACAGAGTGGATGTTGACACCATCAGAAATAATTGCTGTCTTATATGCAGTAAGCCTCGTGTCTTATTTTTTTCAATTATCAAAGTTTTATATGCTCAGTCAATCAAGTTTGCTTTTAACTTTCTGAGATTGCTCTTTCTATAAACGTCTAAAACTGACTTATTAATTACTTCGATGCACCACCCAATTGGTTATATTTTACCTTTAAAGGTTTCATATAACCTAACAGGAATTAATTTAGTTTTATGCTGAGGACACTTAAAAAGTTTACGGACATCAATTAGAAAAATTTTAGTTGATTTTTTGTTTTTTTTCCCTTTCCTTTTTGAAATAATGAGAACAAAAACAAAGCTGTACTATCGCAATTATTTTGGGTCGGGTATATAGATCTTTTGCCATTGTAGAATTCTATAAAAAAATCTTTATTTATAATTTTTAGTAAGATCCTTTAAAGTTTTCCCTTTCTTTTTGAGATACTAATTATATATCTCTGTCCCATATTTTTAAACTAGAACCGAAGAGCCAAATAAATATTGACAAATTTTGTTCAGTTACAATTTCTGTAATGTGTTGTCAATAAATTCTTTTTCATGTCCTTGAGATCAATCTCTCGCACTCATCCATTAGACAAAAGAATATCCACCTTGTTCTTCGTCTGCCACTTGCCATTGGGATTTCCTTGTCAACTTTTCCAATTTTCTTCATCGTCAATTCAGAAACAGGGGAAAAAGAAAGATGATATATGATGTTATTAACCAAAGGGTCAATCTTCGTCCAACTGACAGCAATTTATCTGTTGTAGAAGCTCATTGGGAAGTATAACTACCAGCTTCAAGGATCTTTCAGAAACAGTCTCAGTTTTGTGGAAATTATTTCTCTTTGAAAGTGGTGAACATTGTGGCCTTGGCATTGGGAACAAAAGTTGGTGTTTGAAGTGCCATGATAGTTTTGTAGATTTAGTGCCACTAATATTCTTGTGGGTTAGCTTACAGCCCAAAAAGAAAAAGGAAAGACTATGGTTGTATGGAGATTTAGGCTTTAGATTCTGGTTTCTGGCTTCTAAAAGAGTTATACATGGTTAAGAGTTTAGCTGTTAAGATGCATCATATCTTTAGACATTGATCTTGCATACTTTTACTTTCTAGAAATCGAGGAGGCAATAGGATTTTGACAGAGGAATTTTGAGCATAACATGATATTACACTTGTCAAAGACTTCATGTGCTAAACTTTCAATAGAGGATGCCAAAATACTGTGATACTGATGCATCCTCTTTTGATAAATTTAGAGTTCTGCTGATGTAGAATAATTTTTGTGTATGTTGCTTCTATGTACTTATGTTCCTTTTGAGGTTTTGGATTGTGTTGTGCAACCATAACATTCAGAATCTTGCTGATATAAGGACTCGAGCCTATGCAAAATTGATACTAGCTTTCATGCACATGTGTTTGCTTTAGTAGCGATATTGCCGGTCACTAGTAAGTGAGAATTTTGGTAAGAAGAAAATGGAGGAAGGCAACAAGAAGATGATTAATTGATCATATGACAATTGGTGAAATATTTACAGATAACAGGAATGAATCTTGGCCAATTTCTTCTTGTTACTGTTATCAAAAGCTGGGTGTGAGGGACTTCTGTTAATCTTTTAAGGATTAAGATGTGTGAGCTTCTGCGTATTGCTTAAATAGATAACTTCTTAATTAAGTCCTCTTTCTAGAGCTTTTCTTGCTGTTCCACCCTATGAACTTGTAGTTGCTTGCTTACTTCCTATATGATAATCTCACATTTCATCAATGGTGGCTGTTTCTTTGAGAATTTGCATCTCGAGTTGAACCAATGATGATGGTAGTAGAACTGTGGTTACTACAAAAGCATTTGACCTTATCATCTTCAATAAACAAATTCATCATGAAAGAGAAGCTACTTTGAGAATTTTGTGGGTTTAAAGTGAAAAGACTAAAACATATTTCTAAGAATGTTTCATTTGAGTAGCAGTTTAGAAGATTAGCTGCATCTTGGCTCCAAAATGTTTCATTTGAAAGTTTCACAATCCTTGTTGAAAAAAGAGTTCCATACAAAATCCATCACTCTTATATGTGAGGCAGCTGATCAAATTAATTACTTACATATGTATGCTCATTTAAAACTGCTATCGCAATTATATGTTTAAGCGTGTCCTTGTGTATAAGAGACATTTGGCAATCATGCTACTCATCTAAACTCCTCGATTTACTTCTTTGTGAAGGCCACCACATTTTCCTTGGATTTTATTGACTACTTGTGATATGATTGTATATCTTATTTAGTTTTAAATCTAAGGCTAGCCAAGCGTATATTTTTATTCATCTCCTTACAAGCATCACGTCTTTCTGTTATCTCTGCCTGGGGTTAGGTTAGATTTCATATAGCAAGAACAAGATGTCTATATAGTGAGTGACCGACTAAGGCATCTTGTTTTGCATGAATACAAAGATCATTGTTTAAAATTTGAAGTTCTACCGAAAGAACTTCAAGTGATTGTCGATGGGCATGTAAAGATGCTCTTGGAGTCAAAGAATAATAGGAAAGAGTCAAACTGGGTAGTGGTTTTTTAGTCTTGGATAATGAAAATTATGATCGACTAGTAACAAAAGTTTGCTTCTTTACTATGTAAATTAACAAAGATATAACTATTGATGCTGAGTTCTCTTACTGTGGTTATTGTTGTTGTGAAATTGTACCGGAGAACCGTTTTGCTTACTTGAGTCTTACATGCCAAATCAAGTGTGGTTTGGTGCCATGTTATATAGCGTCATGACTACCAAATTCACATTTGCTAAGGTCGGTAGGGTTTGGCATAGTACTGAGTGTTACACTTGCATTGAAACTCCCTTATTTGAATGCATTGAAAGACAATTCTCAAATGTTACAATAAACTTCCACCAGTAAGGCTTTTGGTTGATGTTTTTGGAGATTGTTTACACGATGAGTTTAGGTGGTTTGGAAACCTTTGTTAATATCTGAAATTATTGCAGTTGTTGTCTCTTGATATGTGTAGATTTCATGTGTGTGATTATGCCTTTATATTAAGATGAATTTTTTAGGAGATGGTAAAATCAATATATTGATAGAAAATTATTTGACCTCAATTGGTGTTAGAACAAAAGGTTGGTTAGATTTAATAAAGCTTTACGATACGCATATTTTGTCAACAATGGGTGGTAAGAAATTGATGTGCTCTATCAGCAATAATATCTCATAAAATCCCTGTAACTAGTGTGATTTCATGAGGCATGTTGCATCTGCTTTTAACAATGTGGCGATTTCCTTCTAATTAACATATATCCCAAAAAAAATCACAACATCGTTTGCATGGTGGAAAAAGAAAACAACAAGCATTTGTTTTCCTCTAGTGAGAAAACCCTCCATGCAAAAAAGAGACTTATTGCGGCACATGACATGACTGCTACCTTTGTGGGATTTCAGGAGGATTTATCTTCATAACCAATGATCTGAATCAAGATTGCGAACCATGGCGCCAAGGCTTATCCATTGATGATCTATAACTTACTATGATCCATGAGGACTAAGGAGTCGTAGAAGGCAACCTTGTGGAAGCATCAGGTCTCTTCACAGGTGTTGCATCTTCTTGAAGAAGAGGTGCAGATTCATGATCTCCATAACTGATCCCTGTTGTCATTCTGTCTACTTATATATATATATATATATATATATATATATATATATATATATATATATATATATATATATATATATATATATATATATATATATATATATATATATATATATAGAGAGAGAGAGAGAGAGAGAGAGAGAGAGAGAGAGAGCAACAAATCAAATTTTCTTATCAAGAGAAATTAAGGATATTGCAGAATGTATGATTCAAGAAGGCAATGAAAAATCTTGCAAATGGTTGTGCACCATTCATTTAGCTGTCTATATTTCATAGGTGATGATATGTTGGTTGATCTTGTTTTCTTTTATTTGGTACTATGAAGAAAACACAATTTTCATGGTTTCGCAGCAATTTTCGACATGGTGGTTGGCATTAGGGACATTTGAAGCATTCAAATTATGCTATCTGCATAACTTATTAATAGAACAATTTACTTGACTTTTTCCAGGGAATGGGCTACGGGATAATGACATGGTCCAATACAATCTACTTCAACCAGCAATGTCTTTTCTTGGGAGTACCATTTATCTTGGAAGGTTCCACTCGTAATTGCTTGCTAATTTTTTCTTCAATATCTTCATTTCAACTTTGTTTTACATAATTAATCACTTCTATTGACATTGAATATATATATATATATATATATATATATATATAGAGAGAGAGAGAGAGAGAGAGAGAGAGAGAGAATCACCCCAGGGATCAGTTATGGAGATCATGAATCTACATCTCTTTCTTAAAAAAGATGCAACACCTGTGAAGAGACATGAAGCTTCCGGTCTTCTATCATCAATAGATAAACCTTGGTGTCATGGTTTGCAATCTTGATTCAGATCATTGGTTATGAAGATTTGTGCCGAAATAAGTCATTCTTTTTTGTATGAAAGGTTTTCTCACTTGTTTTATTTTTCCACCATGCAAATCAATGTTGTGATTTTTTTGGGTATATATGTTAATTACGAAGAAATTATCACATTATTAAAAGCAGATGCAACATGTTTCATGAAATCACACTATTTACCAGGTTTTTATGGGATATTATTGCAGATCGAGCACATCAATATCGTAAAGTTTTATTAAATCTAATCAATCTTTTTGTTCTAACACCAATTGAGGTCAAATAATTGTCTATCAATATGTTGATTTTAACATCTATCTCCTAAAAATTTCATCTTAATATAAAGGCATAATCACACATGAAATCTACACACATCAGGAGACAACAACTGCAACAATTTTAGATATTAACAAAGGTTTCCAAACCACCTAAACTCATCGTGTGTAAACAATCTCAAACAATCTTCAAAAACATCAACCAAAAGCCTCACCAGTGGAAGTTTATTGTAACATTTGAGAATTGTCTTTCAATGCATTCAAATAAGAGATTTACAACGCAAGTGTAACACTTGATTTACAACGCCATGAACTTGATAGTCATGACGCTATATAACATGGCACCAAACCACACTTGATTTGGCATGTAAGACTCAAGTAAGCAAAACGGTTCTCCGGTACAATTTCACAACAACAATAACCACAGTAAGAGAACTCAGCATCAATAGTTATATCTTTGTTAATTTACATAGTAAAGAAGCAAACTTTTGTTACTAGTCGATCATAATTTTCATTATCCAAGACTAAAAAACCACTACCCAGTTTGACTCTTTCCTATTATTCTTTGACTCCAAGAGCATCTTTACATGCCCATCGACAATCACTTGAAGTTCTTTCGGTAGAACTTCAAATTTTAAACAATGATCTTTGTATTCATGCAAAACAAGATGCCTTAGTCGGTCACTCACTATATAGACATCTTGTTCTTGCTATATGAAATCTAACCTAACCCCAGGCAGAGATAACAGAAAGACGTGATGCTTGTAAGGAGATGAATAAAAATATACGCTTGGCTAGCCTTAGATTTAAAACTAAATAAGATATACAATCATATCACAAGTAGTCAATAAAATCCAAGGAAAATGTGGTGGCCTTCACAAAGAAGTAAATCGAGGAGTTTAGATGAGTAGCATGATTGCCAAATGTCTCTTATACACAAGGACACGCTTAAACATATAATTGCGATAGCAGTTTTAAATGAGCATACATATGTAAGTAATTAATTTGATCAGCTGCCTCACATATAAGAGTGATGGATTTTGTATGGAACTCTTTTTTCAACAAGGATTGTGAAACTTTCAAATGAAACATTTTGGAGCCAAGATGCAGCTAATCTTCTAAACTGCTACTCAAATGAAACATTCTTAGAAATATGTTTTAGTCTTTTCACTTTAAACCCACAAAATTCTCAAAGTAGCTTCTCTTTCATGATGAATTTGTTTATTGAAGATGATAAGGTCAAATGCTTTTGTAGTAACCACAGTTCTACTACCATCATCATTGGTTCAACTCGAGATGCAAATTCTCAAAGAAACAGCCACCATTGATGAAATGTGAGATTATCATATAGGAAGTAAGCAAGCAACTACAAGTTCATAGGGTGGAACAGCAAGAAAAGCTCTAGAAAGAGGACTTAATTAAGAAGTTATCTATTTAAGCAATACGCAGAAGCTCACACATCTTAATCCTTAAAAGATTAACAGAAGTCCCTCACACCCAGCTTTTGATAACAGTAACAAGAAGAAATTGGCCAAGATTCATTCCTGTTATCTGTAAATATTTCACCAATTGTCATATGATCAATTAATCATCTTCTTGTTGCCTTCCTCCATTTTCTTCTTACCAAAATTCTCACTTACTAGTGACCGGCAATATCGCTACTAAAGCAAACACATGTGCATGAAAGCTAGTATCAATTTTGCATAGGCTCGAGTCCTTATATCAGCAAGATTCTGAATGTTATGGTTGCACAACACAATCCAAAACCTCAAAAGGAACATAAGTACATAGAAGCAACATACACAAAAATTATTCTACATCAGCAGAACTCTAAATTTATCAAAAGAGGATGCATCAGTATCACAGTATTTTGGCATCCTCTATTGAAAGTTTAGCACATGAAGTCTTTGACAAGTGTAATATCATGTTATGCTCAAAATTCCTCTGTCAAAATCCTATTGCCTCCTCGATTTCTAGAAAGTAAAAGTATGCAAGATCAATGTCTAAAGATATGATGCATCTTAACAGCTAAACTCTTAACCATGTATAACTCTTTTAGAAGCCAGAAACCAGAATCTAAAGCCTAAATCTCCATACAACCATAGTCTTTCCTTTTTCTTTTTGGGCTGTAAGCTAACCCACAAGAATATTAGTGGCACTAAATCTACAAAACTATCATGGCACTTCAAACACCAACTTTTGTTCCCAATGCCAAGGCCACAATGTTCACCACTTTCAAAGAGAAATAATTTCCACAAAACTGAGACTGTTTCTGAAAGATCCTTGAAGCTGGTAGTATTTTCCTTATACTTCCCAATGAGCTTCTACAAGCAAACAGAAATTTCTATTTGAATTAGTTGGATACAACTATCTTAAGAGACATAATCACACAGATGCAATCTATAAATATGTGAAGACAACAACTGCAATAATTTCAGATATCAACAAAAGTTTCCAAACAAACATAACAACTACAATAAGCAACAGGGATTGGAATTATCCGGAGAAAGATGTAGGAAACTAGAAAGGGAGGCGATTAATTGGATCGAACAAACCGATAGTAGTAGAACTACCATAGGCAATTATAAAGTCGAACATCCAGCTGTTCATGACAACTTGATCACATGTCCCTATGTTCTCTCCACCGCACGAACATTATACCTGCCTGCCACACTAAAGACCAATCGCTCAAGCGCACAAACACAAAAGAACAAACAGCTCGGGGGCGACAAGGATCTGGCCATGGGTGGAAAGGCGGGCAAGAAACACATCGTTCAAGACAGCAGCAATGACGAAGATGAAGATACTAATATTGCTAGAAGCAGGGAAAGGGCAAACTGAGGAGCAGTCTCTAGTGGTATTACCGATGACATCAATCACCAGAGGAAGCTACTTCTTGAAGCTGCCGCGGACGCCGGGGCGGCCCTTGGAGGTCTCGGGGGCGCAGCTGACGTGAAGGTTGATGAGCTTGGACTCGTCGAATGGGACCTTGGGGTGGCGGGCGTCGTGGTGGATCTGCATGGACTTGATGTCGGGGGCGGTGGTCTTGCAGAGGGGACACTCCAGCTTGGCGTGGCCGCCCTTGTCGTGGCCCGACCGGTCCGCCAGTCCCGCCTTACCGCCGCCCCGATTCGTCGTCGCCGCGTCGACCTTCGCCGCGATCTCCTTCGCCGTGTGTTTCTTCGGCTTCGCCTTGCCCGTCATGATCGATCTCTTCCCTCTGATGCAACCAACCAAACCCTAACCCTAATCCTTATCCCAGACGAACGATACCGTCGCTTGTCGGCTTAGATCAATCACATCGGAGGAAATAAAAAAAGAAAGAAAAATAAAGAAAAAGGAAGAGGGAAGATGAGATGACGTGTCGAAAATGAATAATGCTTACGTTTGGAATTCTCCTTCCATTATGATATACCCTATCCGATACCCATACGAGTCTTTACACACACATATTTAACATTATAATTATTATTATTTAATAAATAATTTAAAATTGGGGGTGAGAAAAAAAAAGCACACATGGTTTAATCGTTACCGTCCGCTCCGATCATCCCTCTCCCTCCGTTCTCTCCCCCAATCGATGGCGGCAACCACCGCCGAGTTAAAGACTCCATGGTCTCGCCTTCTCTCCCTCCAGCCATTCCTCCGCTCTCCCATCCGTCGTGCAGGGGCTTCTGCCCGAGGTGGAGCGGGAGAAGCAGCTGGCTCATGAGAAATGCTTCCAATATCTTCGTTATATTGGGGCGTCGCAGATATCGCGCAATTGCTCATGCAATCCAATCCATGTCTGAGAAGATAAAGGTGTGTGAATTCTTCAATACCTTGTTTTCACATCTTTCCTTCAATCAGGTGTTATGGATGGATCATATATCTTATAAATTCTCTTAAACATATACCTCTAGCATGGCCCAATGGAAAGATGGATGTGGCAAGCAGAAACTGTTGGAACTCTCCTGCACTTGGCTAGTTTCAGCAGTGTGCTAAAATTTATTTGTTTTAACCATTCTTCCTGTCGGTTTGATGAACTGGGTAACCAGAAGAATCTTTCCATAGAGAAAACATGGGTAACTAGTCCAAGTGACAAGGTGCAGCTGATCGACTGATGAGCCAATCTGATCCAACAGTCCAGCAGTTTGAAGCACAATGGTTCTTCACAATGTCGCATAATTTGAAGTGCCAAGTCTGTATCAGTTTACGATTGGTATTTTGTGGATTCTTGGTTTGAGGATGGCTGAACTAGTCCCAATTGCTCATATAGGAACAGTAACCATTTCAGCTTATCAGAATGGCTTGTTGATTTGCTTTACTTCAATCAAACCATGTTATGAATTATGAAGCAGGTACACCACCTAAAATATTTCTCTCTGGAGTCATTATGCACAAATCATCTTGAATCACAAAGACTGAAAAGGTCCCAAAATGACATTATCTCTGGAAGATGGAATGATGCACTATCTGGACTCTTCTTCATTAGACTTGTTGTTTTATATCTGTCTAATCCATTCATGCAGGCTTTTTCTTTAAGGATGAGTACCTTATTAAATCCCTGTGGAATTGGCTTCTTAGTGCTATCATTTTCCCCTTAATGTCTGGTCATATTTTTTCTTAGTTAATGGATTTATTCCTGCTTTGCATTGATGTAATTGGATTTTGTTCTGTTTGGTTTTTACCCACAGGCAGCCCATCCACATGTGCAAGTAATAAGGAAAACAGGCAAAAGTTGACCTGGGGTGGGGTTCACATTCCTGTTGATGTTGTAGGTAGCAATATTTCTTGCTTTGTTTTCTTCTCTTTCTGTGTAGCATGCTAGAATGTTAATTAATTAACAGGCAACAATGATTTGTTAGGTCTATCTCTCCACGAAGCATATTGGGGAAATACTTGTTGGATTAAGGTCAACTTGTTTCTAAGATTTGATACTATGAAATGCCAGGGACATGATATTTAGTGTTCATGTGTTTTATCAGGACATTGGATCATGCAATCATCACCGAAGTTCTTGAGAAACTTTACAATGGTTAGTCTTTTTTGTTGCTGTCATTCTGGTGAATCAAATCAATGAATCTTTTCTTGCTGAGTCTTTTATACCCCATGGAACACCTCTTTCTATCTCTCTTCCCGAATTATTACGTGCCAAACATCTTTAATTCAAGAAATAGTTATTTCAATAGCTTTTACATGAAAATATTGTCTATGTTAGTGTAGGTGAAATTAATATTAACAGTTCCTTTCTGAAGAGAAGTAATCACAAGCAGTGCTCTTTCTATTTTACTTGGCTATTGTAACATCAAGATTAACATCCTCCAAAAAAGAAAAGAAATCAAGCTAAGATTGCTCGGATGAAGCAGGGATAACAGTTCATACTGATCAGCGTTTTTCAATTCATCAGATGAAGATTGGTCATTGAGAAGTGTATTAAACCAAGAATAGTCCTTTTGTCATTGTATGTTGGCTAATGTGTTCTAGTGGTTGAAATAAGACAATGTTCTATCCATTAGAACATTATAGCTTATTGTTGTTATGGATTGCTTGGGTCAGGCTTGGAATATGTCAGCTCATACTGGTCAATGTTGCTCAATCTATCAGAAGAAGGTTAGTAATTGAGAAGTTTATGTTTGCTAATATTATTGTTTGAATGTCTTTTCATTTTACAAGAATAGTTGTTCTGTCAGTAAGTGGATTTAAATAAAATGAATGACAACTATTAGTGGATATGAAGGATAGTTAATACCTTATGCAATCTTATTCTTGAAAGCAGAGACTATTATGTTATTGTGGTGGTTTGAACTTTGATCACACATATCACAAAAGATTAATTTTACGGAGATGATATCTTTTCGACATAGATTAATTTTGGTATTGTTACGTGCATTTTGAAAGGGTGTTTCTCATAGTTCATATAATATGGAATTACATCTTATTTATACCTCATGAGCCGGTCTAGTGGAGCCGATTTGGGGCTGAGTGTTAGATACTTTTAGCTTACAATCAATCTAAGAACAATAATAAGTCATAATATTCTAATGGTTTAGAATAGATTATAAAGATTTTTTTTCCATCATTAAATTTTGCTCATCGTAAATACTCATAATATAATCATATGAACCACTCTAATGCATTGGTTCTTCAGGAAATTGAGTTGCATAGCAAAAGTTGTTAACTCGTTGTGTAAAGATTATGAAATAGAGAAGCACAATTTAACATAAATTTTTTTGTAAAATCAATTTTTATTTTTTTGTAGGGATGATTTTCAAGAAAAAATCTTTCTTTTTAGATTTTTTTTTGGAAGGCATACCTTTTTTCATACGAGTAATTTAAAAAAATAATCATATTTATTTAGTTTAAAGGGGAAGCAAAGCTTTATAATTGTGAGAGACAAAATTGTAGGAGTCCGTCCAAAAGAACTCTCATGCCAAATGACTTATGAGTAATAGTAATTTTTATTCTTGCAAAAGTGTATTATTTAAAAATAAAATAAAATAGTTGAGTTAAATAATTATGATAAAGGATTCCAATTGGATCGGATCCATTAATAGCTGGACTTGGATCCAATTCCACTAATAAGCCTTAGGTCTCCGTCCTTCCCAAAGGCTTTTCACTAAGCCTTAGGTCTCATCTACACATCATCACTAACCTTTTTCTTCTCCCTACCATCTCCCTGTCCAAGAAAGAGACCAAATACAAATATCAACAGTGGCTCTCACAAACATTGTCTCCATCTCCCCCCTCTCGTTGTTGTGAAACAACAACAACAGTACATAAATGACTATATATATATATATATTCTCTCTTTCGCCCTCATGTCATGGTTATGAAATAACAAGAATAACTAAGCAAGAAAGTAAACTAATCTTAAATAAGGCAAATGGCACTTAGGTTGACACTTGGGTGAGCCCCATCATCGATTAGCACCTTTTAATAATATGATGATTAGGTCCTATTTGATATGACAATGATATCCAAACTTAGTTGAAAGAAGAGAGAAAGATATGATTAAATATTAAGATAAGAAATTTTCATGTACTTTCTTTCCCGTATAATCAAATTAGAATTTTGAAGTCCAAGTTTGTGTGTGTGTGTATAGTATATTCAAATAGTTTTTTCTTAGACTTGTATTATGAAATTTATATAATAATATGAGAAAATAATTTTAAGGGATACGAAAATTGTTTAGATTAGAATCATTATTTTCCTAATAAAGCTAATATTCCAAAAGTTGGAAGGATAAATGCTTATAAATATAAGAAATTTATTAACAAAAATCCTATAATACATGTAAATTACAATAAATCACTTTAAAGAAGGAGAAAATAATAATAATAATAATAACAAATTGCTCTCCCTCTTTTACATATAATATAATATAATATAATATTCTTTCCCTCAAGGCTTCAAGTGGAATAAATAAGGCCGCGGCTGTATGCTTTCTCGGCTCCCAATCCAAGTCGTATCTTGGAGCAAAAGACTCCTCCATCCCTCGCGCTGCTTAGTTGCTGCCAACGAGATCACAAGGAAGGGGAAGGGAATTGAGGAAGAGAGGGCCGTAGATTATTTACCTTTTACTTCTTCTGGAAGAAGGCGGGCCTCGGGATCTCGGATGGAGATGGAGACGAGTCAGCAGTCGCCGGATCGTATCGGTATCCCCGATTCTTTCACCAGATTCATGCGTTTCTTGTGATGTTTTCTCGCCGAGTTCGCTCTTGTCGCATGTCCGACTCGGAAAGGTGTGATCTTTATGGGGGCGTGGTTTGATTCTTGCGGTTTGGGCGTTGGTTCGGTCTAGAGTTCTTGCTGAAGACTTGATCCTTGTGTTCTAATCTTGTTCTTTGTTGGGGGGTGGATGGTTCGGCGGTGGGGTTTAAGGAATTGAGTAAGTTGAAGTCTCTCGTGACCTTGGAAGCGCTAGTGAGAGAGTGGTCTGGTGATTTTTATTGGGGGTATTTGAGTAGATCTCCCTTTCAATTTTTACTATAATTTAGATAATTTTTGTGTTTCTCGTGGTATGTAGTAGACTAGAGGGAGTTTGCATTGACCTGCGACATGGGTTGATCCACGAGGATAGTAGGAATTTGGTGTTGCCATGACTTACATAAGCTTTTGTGCTAAATTAAGAATATGAATCTCTTTTTTTTTTTTTTTCAAGATTGTGGTCTCCATATCTTGTATTTTATGGTTATAGCATGCTGGAAACCAGAAATCCGGTGTTCCAAAGTCTCCCTTTGTGGTTGTGTTGAAGATCAAATGCTTCATCTACTTTAACAATTTGTATGCAATTACAAAATCATATTATTTATTACCCAGATTCTTGTTTTCCATTAAGCTTTATTATAAGCAATACACTAGTTAAGTAGTATTATTATTATTATTATTATTATTATTATTATTATTATTATTATTATTATTATTATTATTATTATTATTATTATTATTATTATTATTATTATTATTATTATTATTATTATTATTAGCATTCTTTTGTTAGTCTTAAAACCTCAAATCTAAATTGACTCTGCTTACTTTATTAGATCTTTTACAAACATGTCTGGCTATTTGTAAGTCTTGATTTATCATGAATGGTTGATACTTAGACTTTTATAAATGAAATAATATCTCATTATATCTTTATTGATAAAAAAAGGTGGCCTATTGCGTGATTGTCTTCCCAATGCAAGGTTTAGGAAGTGTTAATGTACACAGTTTTATGCCTTTTTAGGAAAGAGATCATTAGTGACTTGAAGTCCCCTTAATGTTACCCTAGAGAGTGAATCTAGTGACGTCTTGGACATTCTAAGCTTAGAAAGTGTTGGGTTCTGCTCAACATAAACATTTTGATTTAATCTATATTCAACTTCTCTTTGATATCTAAATCTGTCAAATGACTTAGTTGAGTTGTACAATGGTGATCAAACAAATCAAGCCCTTGTTGCAAGCTCAAACATTTTTTGGCATTTGGTTGAGCACTTCTTGAGTTAGGATATCATTACTCTTGTGCGGCCTTGGGTGTTGATGTTCATTATTTCAGGTTATTGATGCTTCTTACATTCAGCTTTAGAAAGAGCTTTGAATTATCATTTCTCTCATGTAATATGTGTATCTTTTCATGATTTAGTGGTTAAATTGAGAACTTTGATATACTGCAATTGAAAATTCTGCTGCTTACAGAGTACTGTTCCAGATATTTTAAATATTTAATAATGCACGAACATATTGTGCTAAATTATTTCGTGCTCTTTAAATTAGTACTTCTGTTTGCTATTTACAGTTATGCTCTGTTTTTTGACCTTCAATTTTCTGATTTTGTGTGCGAAGAGGGATTTAATGTTTTATATATACATATATAGATGCTAGACCGAGTTTTGTTAAATATGTACATATGTTTATTTATATGTATTTTTTACTATATAGACATGACAGTTGTGTTTACCTATGCATAAGCTTGCATGTATTTACATACAGATATGAATATACATATCTGTTCAAATGAATCTAAAACATATGTACATGCAGTCATGCACCATTGCACCTGCATTGTAGTTGCACTTGGCTCCCATTTCTACATAGTTAAACTAATTTGTTCTTAACTCTCTGCTAATAGACTCACTAGAACCTTTGGAATCATCAATTGCGGATGCTAACCAGAAACCTGTTGATGTTGAGAACTCAAATGAACAGGTAATTACTTCCTCAAGGCCTCAACATACTTTTCTTTTCTTATGTCCAACTTCCAGTTATTGATAATTATCTCATCTTCTATCAGCCACCTTCTGCTAAAGATGAGAAAGTGATGACCTCTAATGCCACCCATGATACAAATAGCATGGATATCTCAGCAGATTCACAAGGCCATTTGGATTCTTCCGATGGAGTTAGTGGCCACAGTACAATTTATCCACCGAACCTTTTTGCCCCTCAGGCACAGTCCTTCTTCTTTAGAGGTCAGTTATCCATCCTTATATTCATTTATACATCATGTTAGCATTAGTTTCTGGCAAATTTATATGCAGCATCATCTCTATGACAAGCTTGGAATTTTCTGTATATTCAAAAGTTTTATTGAATCAATTAACTCTTGCAATTTGAATATGCATTGCAATTGTCCAAATGTTGTTTCTTTTCAAAATTGTATGATGATATGCACATGTTTCTTCCTTAGCAGATGCTTGCTTGAGTTTTTCCATTGGATGAAATTTCTAACTTTTGCTTTATGATGAAGTGTTATAATCCTTTGTGGCTTCTCTATTTCTTTGCTTGTAGTTATTTATCAGAATTAGATTCTTTGTTTGCCTCCATTCTTGTTTGGCAGTTTACCTTCATTTGCAGTTCATTTAACTTCTACTTTGCATCCAAATAAAATGGTCCAGATTTTGTTGGGTTTGCATTTCTTTTCTAGTTATGTCAATGTTCTTTTTCCCTATCTAACTTCTGAGTTCTTTGATTATGAAATCTGAAATTGGAGACGAACATGTCTGATCATGTCCTATTGTTTCAGGATATGACAATCCGATTGGTGATGAGTACTCCCCATATTTAAATGCCGAAGGCCTAGAAGTTGGTTCGGTTGTATGTATCAGTATTTTTAATATCGACCCTGTCTTGTTACCATTTATTTTCTTTTAAATCGTATAAGGTTCTATTTTATTGTAGGGTGTCTACAATGAGAATCCTTCATTCTTATATCATACTGGATATGGGTACGGTCCTCAAATGCCTTATGGACCCTATTCCCCTGTTACGACGCCTCTACCTTCTATTAGTGGAGATGGTCAACTATACTCCACTCAGCAATTTCAGTTCCCAGGCACATACTACCAGCAGCCAGCTCCTCCTAACATGCCATATCTGCCTTCGCCAACTTCAATACCACAAGCTGATTTGACATTGCCAATTGATCGACAAGGACTATTTCCTGTCAATACCCAAAATTTCAACACCCAGCTGTTTGGACCAAGACCTGGTTATCAGCTATCCTATGGTTCTTTTGGTAGAGGTAATATTGCTGGCAATACAGAAAATTCTGGTTTTTGTTATTTGCGACAATATTTGATGGTTTTTTTTGTTAATGGTTGATTTTGGTTAGATTGGTTGAGATCCCCAGAAGGGACGAGGACTGTGACTCCATTATCATCACCAGCAGCTTCACCTCAACCAGTTGGTGCCCCAGTGTCATTTGGGCAAAACACCATGCCTCCAACTTTTGGAATGGTTGTTTTTTCTGATATACTCTATTTTTTTAATCTTAGTTTGTGAGCATCTTCTATTTCATAAAATACTACTCTTTTTTCCTTCTAAATTTATAATTGTATTCATTTTATGTTTTGCGACTTTCCAAAGACATACTTATGGTTTTGTTTCTTTTACAATGTACTGTATTTTAAACCAATAATTGCTGGAAATTGGATTTGATTGCCTTTGATTTGCAACAACATAGATGGAAAGATGGATGCATACATTTAAGTAGGGAAAGGTAGAAGATAATCATTAAGCAGCTTATTCTAAGACTTTAAGATTAATCTAATTGGTCACATCAGTTCCTAAAAATTATTTTCTTTATGATCATTGTATTTTGCACGAAGTGCGGACTACCATGGTGCCACAAATAAGTATGTTTTAAGAAGTTTGTGAATCAAATGCAGCCTTCATATGACTAGAAGTGTTTTACATAATGATTCAACCTACTTTCTGTTTTACAGAATGATTTGGCCTGCTTTCCTTGAGGACATAGCTTTTGCCATATTCATGCTTTTACATACTGTCATATTAGCTATATTAGTTACCATTTTTCTATGTTCTGATTGCCAGAGCTTCAACCAAAAAAGAAGGAAAAAACTCGATAGAGATTTTAGATGTAACATATCTTTTATAAATGCTTTCACTGAGAAAATTAGTCGCATTTGTTGCTTGGTTTCATGCTACGAAAAGAGTTGCCTTGATAAGGATTTAGTCATTTGACTATTAGTGGGGTTATACTGGCCTTTTATTTATTAAAGGCAGTGGTCAAGTTTTTTAATATTTTTCAGTCTTCAGATCTGAATTGGCAATGCTTTTACTTGGTTTGCATTAGTTAAATTTAGGTATGAGTTAAATCAATTCCCTCATCATCCATTAGTTCACCAGAGAACAAAATGTGTATCCTTTTACTGGATGTACCTTTAGGCTGCAAGGCTGGATTTATGCATTGTGCATGGCAGTTTGTGTTATTGTTTTAAATGTTCTGACCTAATGATTTGTTTTTCATTCAGTATATTCATTTTATTGTCTAATTACATTCAGGCTTCACAACAACAGAGATCTTTATATGGTTTTGGGACCTCTGTGAATTCTATAGACAGAGCGTACCCCCCTCGTGGGCTGTACCATGGTAGCACCTTTGAGGCATCTTTTTCCAGCTCAGGAATTAAGGGCCAGAGCTTAATTGATGCAGACAGAAGTAGGAGTCGAGGCAAGGGAACTTTATACAATCGCAATGGCACTCTTGATTTTCTTAATGAACAAAACCGAGGGCCAAGAGCAAATAGATTAAAGAATCAGATGACTGAACACAACTCATCACTTGACAACGACAATGGCAGTTCTACTTCGTTGGTTGATCGTAAATTGTACAATAGTGCTGACTTTGTTACAGAGTACAAGGATGCCAAGTTTTTCATTATTAAGTCTTACAGTGAGGATAATGTTCACAAAAGCATTAAGTATGGTGTTTGGGCTAGCACTTCTAATGGGAACAAGAAGTTGGATTCTGCATACCATGAAGCAAAAAAGAAAGAAGATCCTTGTCCAGTTTTCTTATTTTTCTCGGTAATTTCATACTTATATCCCATTTACTCTCTGATTTGTAATTTGTCAATGTCTAATTAGTTTTGTTCACACAAGAAAACCATGAACAGGTAAATGCAAGTGCACATTTCTGTGGGGTAGCTGAAATGATTGGACCTGTTGATTTTGAAAGGAGTGTGGATTACTGGCAGCAAGACAAGTGGAGTGGTCAATTCCCTTTAAAGTGGCATATGGTGAAAGATGTACCAAACAATCTATTTCGGCATATTATTCTTGAAAACAATGAAAATAAGCCTGTCACCAACAGCAGAGACACTCAAGAGGTAAGTTTTTCCTTTTGATATGAACCGTGATTATACAGACAGTTTATGTGTAGCTACTCTTGAATTAATTGTGTCATGTGAAAATTCCCTTAAAATGAGTTTAATTAGCAACTCAAATTTGTAAAACATGACTTAATTATAAATATATGAAGGAGTCAGCAAACCTGTTTATGTTGGATATCAATTGTCCATGAGAGTGTAACTTGAGAGATTTGCTAAAGAAAGATGGAGTTCTTGAGATTTATTGTTAGAATTTGGGATGATAAGACCAATGGTAGGATGGAATGTAGTAGTAGTCAGGTTATTTTTTTATGATTAGTACCTGACCCGAGGTTATAGGCATTAGGCCTAATGAGAATTTATCATAGACTGAAAATTTAAATATCATTCCAATGACAGCCAGTCGAACTAGAATGATACTGGTATGAGGGGCTGTATAACAAACTGTACTCCCTAGTATTACAGGTTAATTAATAAAAATTTAATAACAACCGGTACCGACCTATATGATCTTTTCATGGATATCATGTTCCCATTTTTGTATCGTAAGCCTTTTCTTTTAAATAATTCAGGTCCTTATTTCATGGTTCATCTTACCGATCCATACCGGTATACCAACCGGCTGTTGGTACGATGTGTACCAAAGTATCAACACATGGTATGGTGGGGTGTACTGACGGACTGGTATGTACCGTCCATACCGATCCTCTGTTGGACCAGTACATACTGCCTGTACCGAATGGTACGCCATGGTATGATGAATCTTGTTTTATTTAATTCAAGTACATCAGCTTTATGTTATTTTTTTTTACCCATTTAGTCAACTTGAAATATTTAATATACCATGAATATAGAAGCTAGACTACCTATTCTGATTGTATCTCTTGAGCGCTTAACTTGGGTTTGGTGCCTAGGGTCTTGTTTCACTAATTGAGAATCCAATTCATGGTTGGTGATCCATCTTATTATCCAAAATGCTTACTTCAATAGTTCTCATGGATTCAGGCTGAAGTTTCATCATAGCGATCTAGTTTCTGGTGTCGCTGTTCGAGTGGTCACGAAGATTTTGAATATCTGTTGAGTCCTAGCACTTGATCTATAATATAAAAGTATATAACTACCACGTTGGAACTTTAAATTGCTTGTATCGACTTCTTTTAATATCATTTGCCAAAGAGGTTATCAAGTCCATGTTGAACATCCTAGTATCTGCCATATGGATCTGATGAAATATAATGATATATCATTATTCCGGATTATGTGCATATTAAATCTGCATCCGATATATCAAGCTGTGGTTGTGCTTTTTCTGCTGTGCTAATACTCTGGGTGAAGGAATTTTTCTTGCTTTCCTTACATCATCCTCTTGTCACCTTTCTGTCTCCTTTCCCCTCTTTTTCACCCCTCATTCATTGGAAGTTATTATCTTTTATTTTTCAAATACAGGATCGTAGAATTGTGCAACTGTCATAAATTCTTCTAAATGCACTAGACTGAGTCCTTGGGCATCTAACCAAATTTTCCATCTTTTTTGCAAATAGTGAGACTAGCTTCAAGTCATCTCTGCATGGAGGCAACATTTTAATGTTAGCCATCTCTAGGCTGCAGCCATTTTTTTCCTCTTTCTAAATAGTGCTGTTAGACAAAAGTTGACTCTGCATGGATATGGAGATAGAGAGGTCAGTGCTCATCTGACAAGCTCATGCTAGGTTTTAAGCTGGTAGACAGAACCATAGGAATTTTATTTCAAGGCAAACTTGTCAGCAATTTTCAACTTTATACTTTGGAGTAAGCATGCTGATATTAGAATTTTCCTATGGAGTAGCAGATGACATTTATAGAGTCAGTTAAGGTCAAAGTTAAAGGAATGAAATAAATCAGTTCTGGGATTGTTTGGTTTATTGTTCATAGTATTTCTAACTAGTTGAACTTTTAAAATTATTCATCAAGTCCCATAAATGGATGTGTGAATCTAGTCAAGATTGAAATCCATTAAGACAGTTGTATGAGATGGTTGTATTGTGCTTAAAGGTTGAATCTCTTTGGTCTGTTCTTTCTCAAATCTCAATCACCATGTGGAGCATTAGTCTGTTGATTAAATTGATTTTTCTATTTCATTATTTAACTCAGTGCTCGCCTTGTTTTAGTTATGCGTTTTGCATTTTTTTTTTTTCATTTTTTTGACATTTGAAAATTTCACATACTTATCCAGTCTACTAACTTGTTTTCCTTTTAAAAAAAATTGTTTGACTTGATATTTTGTTTGAATAAATGCAGGTGAAATTGGAACAGGGTCTGGAGATGCTAAGCATTTTTAAGAAGCATGAATACGAAGTATCGATTCTTGATGACTTTGAGTTTTATGAGGACAGGGAGAAAGCTATGCAGGAGAGGAAGGCTCGCCAGCAGCTATCCAATTTGGCAGCGCCTGGCCCAGTAGCTATTGAAGATGATCGAAGGAACCCTGCTGCGAACTCTGGGGATTTCATAAGCCAGATATCAGGGAACTTTGCTCATGCTGTCAGGTTGGAAGAAAGAAGTAAATCTGGCCCATCAACAGAGAAGAGTAGTTCCCTAAGCACTGTTGTTACTTCCAAGAGTGATAGTATAGAGAAACCAGCAACAACTGTAACAACTAGCAGCTAGCATTATCCAGGAGTATAAGCTTCTTGTGCAGACTGCAAACCACTTGATGTTCAGAATGACCAATGACTAGGTTTGGTGAAGTAGGCATTGTGAAAGCTGCTGAGTAGGATCGCTGGTATTACCGAAGCAGTTGTACAGTTTGTTGGTCATTCTAAGAAAAAGGGAAAAGAAAAGAAAAGGGAAAAATCAAACTTTTATTTTCTTTTCCCTTATTTCCTTTCACTGGTGATCTCTAGCAGAAGTGGAGTTCTCTACCAGCTTTTATGGAGATCCATTTGAGTGGCAGATGAATAATTGACCTTATCTTTCAGTTCTGACTCCTTTGGTCTTAGTTCTATTGTTTCACTAGTACTCACCATGAAGAAGCTGAAATGTTTCAAGTAATACTTGGTAATGTCGTTGACATGTTCAAGAGGTTATTGCTTATTGTTACATAATTCATTGTTGCACTAGACCATTCGGTTCGATATCGTTATTATTAGTGGCTTTATGACCAATGCTCTTAGTCCTCTGATTTATGATCTACTTACAGCATACATCAAATTCTGACTGACTGAGTGAGAGTTGATTGCATTGTGTTGCTTAAAGATTGTTTAGTCAAAGTAAGATGATTATGAGATTCTCTTGGAAAAAGAGGCAATTTCAGGTTAAATATTAGACCTGGAAATATCATAAGAGGAACTACAGCCTCCACTGTGTTCTAAGCTTTCTATATACTGTAATGCCAACTTTGGATCTCTCTCTTTTTTTCTTTTTCTTTTTTTGTGAAATTCTGGTCTCTGCTTTTGGAAGGATGCCTGTAATCCATTCTTACAAGTAATTTGCAATTTACAATAAACTTTATTGCATAATATAATTTATAATTATACCAGATTTGCATAGACAGACAGCTATATACTCTTGAATTTTCTGTCTTCAAAAATCAACATGTGCATCTTCACTTCTCATCTCCTGTAACAACAAAAAGCATCTCTCTTTATATCTTCATTATGAACTATAATATCTCCTGCTCATTGATTTCATCTCATTAGGAGACAACAGATGTAGTATATTCCACTAATTGTCATGGTATTATTCATTTCCATGCTTGGCTATGTGACAAATGCTATTCCTTGGTGTTATAACATTCTATTACAATGAAGAAGAAAGCCAAATCACAACAACATACACATTTAAAGAACTGTATTATTAGACCAAGTAGAAGCTTTCTTACGCTACGGATTCCATTTTTAGGGGCCGGCCATTGATCTCTCGGTGAACATCTCGAGCCAGGTTGACTTTGTTCGCCCTGTTCTTGTCACCATTCCTAGTCTTTCACGTCCACCCTTGTCCTCCTCCATCTCCTTCCCCCATAACCATGCGTCCACGTTCCCCATCCCAATCGCCACCACTGCGCCATGGGCGACCAGTCCCCGCCATGGCCGCCGCACCTCCTCCTCGTGCTCTTCCTCTTCCTCGCGACATGGCGGGCCGCCGCCGATGCGCCGGACGACCGCAGCGCCCTCCTCGAGTTCAAGGAGACGACGCTGTCTCCGGCTCCAAGCGACTGGGGCGGGCAGGATGGCCCGTGCTTCAAGAACGTGTCGATATGGACCGGAGTCTACTGCGACAAAGACGGGAGAGTGTCCGTTCTGCGGCTAGAGAGCATGAACTTGTCGGGCACGTTGACCCTCGACGCCCTCTCAGAATTACCGAACCTTCGCTCGCTTAGCTTCAGCAACAACAGCCTCGAGGGGTCGATCCCGAACGTCACGAAGCTGCCCAATTTGAAGTCTATATACCTGTCGATGAACCGGTTCGCCGGGGAGATACCGGACGGCATGTTCTCGGCGATGCTGGGGCTGAAGGTGTTGTGGCTGTCGCAGAACAACTTCTCGGGGTCGATTCCGAGTTCTCTGACGGCGCCGAAGAAGCTCGCCGAGCTGCGGCTGGATGGCAACAAGTTCGAGGGCCAAATCCCTGCTCTATGGCAGCCCAATCTGCAGCTGGTGAACGTCTCCTTTAACGATCTGGAGGGGCCGATCCCGGAAAGGCTCAGCAATATGAGTGCCAGTTGGTTCGAAGGTCAGTCTTCCCTTTTCCTAAATGAGGAGCGTCGCGGACTCCAAACTCTGACACCCGACTCTGTTTCACCTCAACAGGTAACAAGAATCTCTGCGGCCCACCGCTTGCGGTCTCATGCGAGTCACCGAAGAAGAATCTCTCGCCTGCTCTTCTCGTCGTCGTCATAGTGATATCAGTTGCAGCGTTGGTGGCGATCGTGGGAGCGACTACTTTCCTCTTCCGGCGCCGGAAAAAAGAGGCGACAACGGTTAACAAGCTTCGATCCGTTAAACCCGAAACGACGGTGCATTTGGAGGCAGACGGGATGGCGCTGGGAACAGTAAGGTATCACGAGGGGGAGAAGAAGGTGCCGAAGGAGGAGAAGCTGTTGTTCGTCGGGGAGAGGAGGGGGACGTTCGGCCTACAGGATTTACTCAGGGCTTCAGCTGAGGTTCTCGGCAGCGGAAACTTTGGCTCTTCCTACAAAGCCATCCTGCTCGATGGCCCCTCGGTGGTGGTGAAGAGGTTCAAGGAGATGAATGGAGTGGGGAGAGAATACTTCCAAGAGCACATGAGAAGGTTGGGGAGATTGTCTCACCCTAATCTTCTGCCTTTGGTGGCTTACTACTACAGGAAGGAGGAGAAGCTGTTGATCTCCGACTACATCCCTAATGGAAGCTTAGCTCACATGCTATATGGTAAACCACTCGAACCCCATCGCATGCCATTTCTTATCTTAGATATAGAAATTCCAAAATACCTATCAATGATCCAAATAAAATATGCGATGAGCACGAACTGCAGGGAATCGCACTTCAAGAACATCACCACTGGATTGGCCAACGCGCTTAAAGATCATCAAAGGTGTGGCGAGAGGCCTCGCCTACCTGTACGAGGAGCTCCCGATGCTTACCGTTCCCCATGGCCACCTCAAGTCCTCGAACGTGCTGCTTGATCTCTCCTTTGAGCCCATCCTCACGGACTACGCCCTGGCGCCTGTGATGAACAAGGCTCATGCGTCGGAGTTGATGGTGGCTTACAAGTCCCCGGAGTGCGCCCAGCACGGCAAACCGTCCACGAAGAGCGACGTGTGGAGCCTCGGGATACTGATGCTCGAGATACTAACCGGCAGGTTTCCGGCAAATCATCTGAGGCCGGGAAGAGCAGGCACGGATTTGGCGAAATGGGTGAGCTCGGTGATCAGGGAAGAGTGGACCGGCGAAGTGTTCGACGGCACCATGAAGGGGACGAGGAACAGCGAAGGTGAGATGCTGAAGCTGCTGCGGATAGCCATGGCGTGCTGCGAGACCGACGTTCGCAGGAGGTGCGAAATGGCGGCAGCGCTCGAGAGGATCGAAGAGCTGAAGGAACGAGAGAGCGACGCGGAGTTCTCTTCTTCGGCCATTAGCGAGGGTGAAGCCTTTTATTCTTCCAAAGCCTTGACCGATGACGACTTCTCCTTCTCCTAAGAACTGAGGAGATTTGCATTTCCATTTCCATTTGGAGCATTGATTTGTTTGATTTCGAATTCGACTTGTCCTTTTTTTGTGTTAGATATATGTTATGTTCTCAAAGACTTGAAGAACATCTCTTATTGGTGTGCAGCAGAAATGACCTCACGGAGGATAAATAATACCCACCTTCATCAATAATCACTTGAAGAAAAAGATCATTAAGCCAATGCTCGTTAGTTATCCGTAGGTCGGAAAGAAGCAAACATACTGCATTGATAAGGGAATGCAAATCTACCGCTTGCCAAAAGAGATTCGCATGTCTTAACCACCAAAGCTAGTCGAAATCGGCTACCGAATCCAATTCGTCCTATTTCGGGGCAATTCCCGCACATCGTCCGGTGCCGTACAACTGTAACAATCCCAACTGCTGCAGAATCCAACACCTCCAAAACAAATTCTGGTCAACGCGTCCGCCCTGACGGTCAATGAGTCAAACCGAAACAGGACTTCCCTCCCCTATACTCGCTCTGCGCCTCAGGATCAAAACCACGCAAGAGATTTGAGCAGAAACGAGGGAGGAAGACGAAGAGAGAGAGAGAGGCCGACCATCTCAGCCTTCACCTCCTGTGCTTCTCCGGGGAAGAGGGGTTAGCCCGTCGCAGAGACCGGCGGAGGTGAGCGCCCCGTATCTTCTCATGTCCATTTCCGAAGAGCTTCGTCTCGATCCTGATGTGCTGATGTGATGGGCACCAGCCGTTTGTGACGATGCAGAGAGGGATGTCGCAGAGGGAGAAGCCAGACGGTGCGGCGTCCCCGCTGGTTGCGGTCGCCATCGACAAGGACAAGAACAGCCAGAGTGCTTTCAAATGGGCTCTGGACAACGTCGTCACCAAAGGCCAGACCCTCACCCTCGTCCATGTCAACACCAAGCCCTCATGTAAGCAAGCTGGCTCGTCCTCCACCCATGAACGAAGAGATCTTTGGCATTCCTGACTGTTCCTTCTCTTTTCCATGCGATGCAGCGGGTTACGAAGATGACGCTGCCGCTGCTGCCAACACGATCAGGGAAATATTCGTCCCGTTTCGATGTTTCTGCACCCGAAAGAATGTGAGTCGTGTTTCATCCAATCTCACATCTTAGCTAATTCTTCGTAATCTAAATATGTAGTCAACAGATTGCATTCAGGAACATGAACACGTAAAGCATGCTAAAATTCCTGTTTGAATGATTAATTGTGAGATTTGGAAACGAGAGAATGCAACACTCTGTCCACTTCACTGATGAAGAATCAGTGAAGAATCTGCTGTTCCTTTTCCGGCAAGCAAAATATTTAATTGCTGCTAAGAAACCTTGAGGTTATATTCCATGTCCTATTGCTGAAGCAGCATCTCAAAATCATACAACGATCCTCCTCAAACTAGGATAAGAACATGTTTCGAGTAGATTTCCCCTGGTGAAAGGAAGTTGCCCGATGACCCGAGAAGATTCACAATGTATGCAAGTTCTTATGCTGATCCTCTTCGGAACAGCCCCCGGTTGACTGTGGATTATGTTCATGAAATTGAATCCGCCGTGTTCCGAAATCTCATACTTGTGTCATCAAAACTGATAGTTCGCATCCGAGTAATCCTTAATAGGTACAATGCAAAGATGTGGTGCTCGAAGACACTGATGTTGCCAAAGCGATCACAGAGTTCGTCACCAACGCCGCGGTCGAAAAGCTTGTGATTGGATCATCATCAAGAAGCGGATTCGTTAGGTGAGCTTAAATTACTGGAGCAATTCTTGGACTAATCGAAGATCTCTGAGACTCGAATCATCTTCCCTCTCAGATCATTCAGGAGCACAGACCTCAGTACCACCATCTGCAAAGGTGTGCCAGATTTCTGCAGTGTCTACATCATCTCCAAGGGGAAGGTCTCCTCGATGAGGAACGCCGTCCGGCCACCTCCGCCTGTCTCTCTTCTCCGGAATCAAATCCAAGGCCAAGCAAGTGTTAAACCCGATACATTAAGCCAGAACGCCAAGAATGGCACGAGAGGTCCGGTGCCGAGTGATGCTGCATTGACTCCGTGGAATCTGCAGAAAGATAATGAATCGATAAAGTAAGAGTTCTCATCACCAAACAAACCTTTGGAGCTCATACATGTGAACAAGATGATGCTGAACACGAGATATGTCTGCCTCGATTAGGTCCCCTTTTACCAGGGGAGGACGTGCTTCGACTACGAGATCATATGGAGAGTCGATGGCGGACAGCGATGTCTCATTCGTGAGCAGCGGCAGGTCAAGCGAACGCTCCTACCCTCCGAGGTTGTCAAATCTTTCAGACAGCTACGAGCGCAGTTTCGAGTCACCACGCAGGTCGGTGGGCGCAGTCTCATCCGCCAATGGATTCTCCTCCGTGTCTCATGAGAGCTCATCATCTCAGAACATGGTATGGCATTTACTCGCTACAAGGAAGTAGTCTGAAGCCATAGTTGCATCTGTACCTGGTTAACCGACATGCGTGTTACCATGGAGCTCGCAGGAGGATGTGGAAGCAGAGATTAGGAGGCTGAAATTAGAGCTCAAGCAGACCATGGACATGTACAGCACAGCATGCAAAGAAGCACTCACAGCTAAACAGAAGGTAACCTTCCCTCACCGTTCCCCGAATCTGGACTCGTTTTCAGACGACGACTTCCGCTGCAGACGATGGAGCTCCAACGCTGGAAGATGGACGAAGAGAAAAGAATCAAAGACGCTCGATTGGCGGAAGAAGAAGCTCTGGCTTTAGCGGAGAGCGAGAAAGCAAGGTGTGTCGCAGCGATACAGACGGCCGAGGCATCAAAAAGGATAGCAGAAAACGAAGCACACAAGAGGATCAGTGCAGAGATGAAGGCATTCAAAGACGCCGAGGATAAGAAGAAGGCTTTCGATGCTTTGTCCCATACAAACCTCAGGTACAGGAGGTACACGATCGAGGAGATAGAGGTAGCCACCGACTACTTTGCAGAGGAGAGAAAGATAGGAGAAGGTGGCTATGGCCCTGTTTACAGATGCACTCTGGATCATACGCCTGTTGCCATTAAGGTACTACGTCCAGATGCCGCCCAAGGAAGGTCACAGTTCCAGCAAGAGGTAGGAAACCCAGAGAAGGCTACAACTCGGTGATCCCAAGTCTAATCGAACTCTTCCTCGATCTCTGTTTGTATGATCATCTTTTGCGTGAACAGGTTGAAATCCTATGCTGCATTCGGCACCCAAACATGGTTCTGCTGCTGGGCGCTTGCCCGGAATACGGCTGCCTTGTGTACGAGTACATGGCAAATGGGAGCTTGGACGATCGATTGTTCCGGCGAGGTAACACGCCACCCATCCCTTGGCAGCACAGGTTCCGGATCGCGGCGGAGATCGGCACGGGCCTCCTCTTCCTGCACCAGACCAGGCCGGAGCCGCTGGTACACAGAGACCTCAAGCCTGCAAACATCCTCCTCGACAGGAACTACGTGAGCAAGATCAGCGACGTCGGCCTCGCCCGCTTGGTCCCCCCCTCCGTTGCCGACACCGTCACCCAGTATCGCATGACGGCCACCGCCGGCACTTTCTGCTACATCGACCCGGAGTATCAGCAGACCGGCATGCTCGGCATCAAGTCCGACATATACTCTCTTGGGATCATGCTGCTGCAGATCATCACCGGCAAACCTCCCATGGGGCTGACACACCATGTCGAGCGTGCGATCGAGAAGGGGACGTTCATAGAAATGTTGGATCACTCGGTGCCGGATTGGCCGGTGGAGGAAGCTCTAAGCTTAGCCAATATGTCGCTCAAGTGTGCGGAACTCAGACGCAAGGATCGGCCGGATCTCGCGACGGCCATACTGCCGGAGCTCAACAGACTCAGAGATCTCGCAGAGGAGAACATGCAGTTCTCCCCGTTTGGGACTGGTTCATACACCTCACCTATCCACAGTCAAGTTTCCACACAAGTATGTTCTCTTATCTTGTCGACTAGCTTTATCCGGGACGAAAGAAAGGTGCAATCCGAACAGGAAATAGTTGTGATTCCTTAACATATACATCAGCAAATAACAAGTAATATGAAGAGCTCATCTTTTATTTCAGGATATCATGAGTGGGCCTGGAACTGTACAATCTGGATATGACAGCTCAAGAAGCCGATATAGTGGATCATCCATTCCGGGAAGATGAATGAGCAGAGTCTTGTCTTGTGAGGAAGCAAGCAGTTCTTCTGGGGATATAGCTTCACAAGAAATAATAATAATAATAATAATAATAATAAAATGCTTGTTTCATCTTAAATATTTGGTGCAAGTTGAATGTAATATATCCTGCCTTTTTTGTGTGTTGGAAGCAGCACATCATCATCACCAAGCACAAAGAAGGAGGTGAACCATCATCACTCCCATTCTCTGTACTGAAACTATCAAAAAGAAATAGCTTCTCCTTGTTGATGTAAAAGGAGAGATGCTGAAGGAAGCTGACTGCAAGTGAAGGCCCAGAGAGACTCTGGTCTTCTTCTACCTCATGACAGCACCAACAGTTTAATGATATATATTGTCTGTATCGATCCTTCTCTCACGGAATCTTATGTACCATTACATCTGTCTTTACCTTGCAAGTATCAACTAGGCTTTTCTCATCTGGTCGACTTATGCATAGGTTTGGTTTCCATGTACAAATAAATAATCAAGCTTGTGGGTGTTTTCATATAGCATCGACATATTAAGTAATTGCTACTCTTCTGGAGTTGTGGAAGAATGAAAGCAGAGAGGATGTATGGTTCAATCTTCCGGTAGTTTTATCCGAGTAGAAGAAGGAGAAGAGGATTATAGAATCAGATGAAAGTGTTTGAGAAATGTAGTCGAATCATAGAAAACCTCTTTAGATCAGATTTTTAATTGCTGTCCTGCAAATAAAGAGACATGATTACCTAAAAGTGGAGCATCGACTTCAGTTCTGGCGATCGGCGATGTAGCGAGCGAGATGGCGCAGGGGCGCCGCCTTGACGCGGTCGAACCCATGCAGCTCTGCTTCCGCTTTCACCACCAGGGTTTGTGCCAGCTCCTGCGCCTTCTCGAGGCCCATCAGCTTCGGATACGTCGTCTTGCCGCTCGCCACGTCCTTCCCGGCCGTTTTCCCCAACTCCTCCGTCGTTTTCGTCACGTCCAGTATGTCGTCCACCACCTGGAACAGCAGGCCGACGCAGCGCGCGTACCGCCTTACGCTCTCGACCTCGGCGTCCCCGCCGCCGCCCACGATCACCCCGCACGCCGCGGCCGCCTCCAGCAGCCTCGCCGTCTTGTGCAGGTGGATGTACTCCAGCACGCCGACGCCCACTGCCTTGCCTTCGCTGTCGACGTCCACAAACTGGCCCGCCACCAGCCCCTCCGGCCCCATCGCCGACCCGTACTCCGCGACGGCCCGGAGGACCCGATCCGCCGGCACGCTGGCCGTGGCGGCGGCCACGTGCTCGAAGGCCAGGGCGATGAGGGCGTCGCCGGTGATCACGGCGGTGCCCTCGCCGAAGACACGGTGGTTGGACGGCCGCCCCCGGCGGAGGTCGTCGTTGTCCATGCAGGGGAGGTCGTCGTGGATGAGGGACATGACGTGCAGCATCTCGACGGCGCAGGCGACGGGCATGGCGGTGGCCTCATCGCCTCCGACGAGCTCACAGGAGGCGAGAGAGAGGATAGGGCGGATGCGCTTCCCGGCGCTCAGAAGCGAGTAGCGCATCGACTCGTGGAGCCGCTCAGGGTAGCGGAGGGGCACAGCGCGGTCCAAGGCCGCGTCCACCCGCCGGGCCTTGTCGGCCATGTACGCCTTCAGGTCGAACTGGTCCTCCGCCGCCGCCTCAGCCTGGCGTATCGGGCCATCGTGCAGCCGGGTGGAGGCGGATCGCAAGGCCGCAGGGACGCGGCCGCTCCCCGGAGCACGGGCGAGGAGACGCGCCGTCACGTTTGCCATGAGAAGGCGGCGGTGTCGCTAAGCATTCTTCCTTGGGAGAGACCCCGATCGATGTTTCAAGTCGGCGCCCACCTCTCTGTACGTGGCAGGTTGATTATTGGAGGGTTAGTTTAAAATGAAAGGAATAAATCACTTCTATTGATAATTAAAAGAAAGAGAAATTTCTATAGAAAAAAGAAAAAATGATAAAGAAAATGCAATTCGAGTGAATAGGTGATCCAAAATTTGGTCAACTAAATCTGATTGGTTAAAAGTGGAGATCAGTGTATTATAAATGAGAGATATAATATTCAAATTTAGGTATGGACATCATGTACATTATTTAATGTAATTATTTTTTTGAACTAAATCAGCTGATCCATCAAGCTAAGTTTTTGGATAAAATTAATTTTTATTTTGTAAATAATGACAAGGAGGAGAAGAGCTGCTTCGTGATGTTCCAATGGAGTAATAATGGGAGTTGATGGATAAGATAAAAGAGGAGACTGGGAAGGATGCAAGTTGACATGTGCAAACAGAACGAATCTCGAGATGGAGAGAGAGAGACTCATTATTATTTCTTATCATTGATGTGGAAGGCGTCAGTCTGTTGTCCTAACAGAACTCACGTGGTGGGCGGAACCCTTGAAGCGGAATTTAACCGAACACAACAAAAGCTATAATCTCTGCAACCCCCCCTCCCCTTTTTATAAATCTCATTATAAGAAAATAAATTTTTTTTTTCACAAAGAATAAAGGATGAGGATGAGATTTGATCTAAATATTTAGAGTTAATATCTTTATTAATTAATTTTATTTTTTAATAAAAAAAATATATTATTTAATAATATTAAATGAAGGTATAAATCAGAACATCAATATCACTTATATAATAAAATAATCATATATCTTAATTATCTTCTCAATTCCTTTTTTTACTTTCTTATTATATCCAAGTGTCTTCTAGGTCAGATATCATTCTACAATACTTTAGACGTTCTGATGTGTTACGTCATTTCAATAATATTAAGAGGCCTGACATGAAAATAATACACTCACTTGAAGTTACTCTCGATTAACTCGGGTCACAAAGGAGTTTGAGCTATATTTCTTTGGGAATTTGTGCATGAGGCCATCAATGATAATACTTCTCGGACTTAAACAATGGGAGGAAGAAATACTTTCCAACTTCGTCACTCAATTCACTAATAAGATCCGAGACGTACAAGAAGCCCATCTATTGCATGTAGTACAAGTCTTCATGATGGGGCTTAAGCCTTCTCGTTTTTTTTTTATTGGTGGAAAGGCCATCAACAATGGTACCTGAGGTGCTCCAAAGGCCCAACCAATACATTGCCAAAGTGGCAATGGTCTTAAGTAAGTGCAAGCAGACATGCAAAAGACCGAGATAAGAGCGACTACCATTAGCCCCGACCCCACGGTTACCACGATGAAGAAGAAATGATCGACCCAACCACCTCACTAGAGATCTGAGTCAACTCCCTTGAGTATGACTGGAACCAAAATCTTTTTACAGATAAAGAAAAAAGAGTTTTTGAAAGATCCTCAACCGATGAAGAGACTATTGGAAAGGAGGGACAAATTTAAGAGTTTCTACTTCTACCGTGATTATAAATGTGACACGAAGGATTGTCATGATTTGAATGAGCAAATCAAGCAATTTATTTGTTGGGGGGCACCTCAAAAAGTTTGTTCGGAGGCACCAAGAACCCTCATCCCCACCTTAGGAGTAAGTGGAGAGGCAAATCAACGTATCAACGGTAGACTTATCTCAAGAGGAGATAGCTCCTCGAGTCACAAATCATACACTTGAGTTACCATTGAAAAGCGCCTAAGGTGTCAAGACGACTAAAAAATAACCTTTAAGGAAAAAGAGATAAAGTACCTCGACCTAAACCATCATGATGTTTGGTGGTTTCCGTAAGAATGATTAACGCCCGAGTGAAAAGGAATATGATTGACACAGGTAACTCTGTTGATATCCTCTAATTTGACACTTCTCAATGGCTTTGGCTCTTGGCTAACGATCTCAACTCTATGACTTCTTTGCTAATAGAATTCATTAGTGACTTCATCTCCCCTCTCAAGACCATGAGCCTGCACATCACATTTGGTGATGAGCCATGTTCCAAAATGATGATGACCAAATTCATTGTGGTTGACACTCCCTCATCAAACAACGCGATTATAAGCCAACCCATACTCAACAGGTTGAGGGTAGTGGTGTTGACTTATCACATGATGATAAAATTCTCAATAAAAATTGACATCGGAGAATTGAAAAGTAACCCAAGGGAGCTACGCTAGTGCTATCTAACAATGATCTTCCCTATTGAAAAGGGCTCGGCCCGAGGTATCGTTGATGATGGACCCCTAAAATTCTACCAAGTCCCTCTCACATCTGGAGTCGATGGAGTCGCTAATTGAAGTGCCCCTGGACAAAGCCCATCTCGATCAAGTTGTCAAAGTTAGGGTGACACTTCCTGAGTAGAAGCAAATGCAACTCATCAATTTTCTCAAGGAGAATGTTGAGGTGTTTGCATGGTCACCAAGAAACACATAGGGAATCAACCTAGACGTGGCCCAATACTATTTAAATATCTCCCTTGAGGCTCGGTTGGTGAAGCAAAAGCCTTACAAGTTTGCTCTTGATTGTCAACAGACGATTAACAATTAAGTAGATAAGTTGTTAGGAGTGGCGTTTATTACCGAGGTATAGTACTCCTAGTGGCCGGCTAATGTTGTATTAGTTAAAAAGTCTAACAAAAATTGAAAGATGTGTTAATTATACCGATCTCAACAAGGCATGTCTGAAGGATAGCTATCCTCTCCCTCAAATCGATCAACTAGTTGATGCTATCTTGGGCCACGAGCTCCTCATTTTCATGGATGTATTCTTGGGATATAATCAAATAAGGATGATATTACAGGATTAGGAACACACCTGCTTTTTTATCGACCGATACATATATTACTACCGAGTCAAGCCATTTGGATTAGAAAATGCAAGTACAACATATCAAAGGATAGTGAATAAGATATTCAAGCACTAGATCAGAAAGTTAGTACAGGATGACTTGGGAATCTATAAGCTTATTTATTATATTAGTTGTCCTAAGCGAACCCTAGGAGCGATACCACCCCCATTGAGATGTTGGCATTTGTGTTAATATTGGCGATAAGGAAGTTTTGTTCATATTTTCAAGCATATGCCATATAGGTGATCACCAACCAATCACTTTGGCCAGTTCTCTCTCGATTTGACATTTGATATGTGTCAAAGACTATTATAAAAGCTTAAGCGTTGTTAGATTTTATTATAAAGCTGACTCTCTCACTTAGGGTCGATGCTGACAATCATACCCCCATGCCATGGACCTTGTTCATGGATGATTTTGCCACCTCGAAAAGGGGTGGCGTCAAACTCGTCCTCAGGGGTCCAAACAAGTAGGTGTACCAACAAGCTCTTTAGTTTGAATTCAAAATATCTAATGATAAGGTTGAATATGGAGTGCTTCTCTTAGGGCTCCGACTTGCCCAAAAGCTTCAAGTCCAAAACCTAACAATGTTTAATGACTTGCAACTGATTATCAGCTAGGTTAAGGGGAGCTACAAAGCCCGAGACGCAACCATGGCAAAGTACCTTGTCATGGTATGGAGGCTAGCTTGTAGCTTCTCCTGACTTAACGTGTTATGGTCCCTCGTGCAGAAATACCTAAGCTAATGCACTCGTCAGGTTAGCCTTTGCCCGAGCTTCGGGGAAGGGCTAGCTGTTAGTCGAGACGCTGCCTACTTGAATCATTGAAGAGCGTGACATCTCCGTAATCGATGAGGAGCCGAGTTGGATGGACAAGATCTTATGCTATAAAAGAGATCGGACGATCATGACTGACCCCGTGACTGCTCGAAGAGTTGAGCATCACCAAGTATGGTATTGTATAATCAACGACCATCTGTATAACAAGTTCTCCAGTCAAATCATTTCTCCAATGCTTGACACCCCAAGAGGTTGAGAGGGCACTCACTGAAGTGCATGAAGGCATTTGCCGGGAGCATATAAGCGGGTGAACTCTTGCGTTCAAAGTGCTTCGACGAGGGTTCTATTGGTCGACGTTGTGCAAGGATGTAATCACCTATGCCCAGAGGTGCCACGGGTGTCAGGAGCTTGCTTGGATACAACACCAACTAGTAGACCTTATGAGCTTAATCGATTGCACATGGCCCTTTGCCCAGTTGGGCATAGACCTCCTAGGACCTTTTCTCCCCGCCTCAGGACAGCGGAGGTTTCTCATCGCAAGAGTGGACTATTTCATATTGTGGGTTGAGACTGAGCCTCTAATGTTGATCACCGAGAAACAAGTTAAGGGGTTCATGTAGAGAAACATTATCACCCACTTCGGAATCCCGAGGGCCCGCATCACTGACAATGAGACCCAATTCAACAATATAAAATTCAAGAAGTTCTACCAATCTTACAAGATCCAATTGAAATTTGGTTCGGTGGCTTATCCTTAAACCAACGGTTTCGTCAAGGTTACCAACTAAGTCATTCTCAAATAATTAAAGAAGATGGTCATTGGAGCAAAGGGTACCTATGTGGATGAGTTGCCAAGCATCCTATGGGCCTTCCGAATGTTACCTAAGACTAGCTCGAGAGAATCATCATTCAACTTGGTATTCGATACCGAAGCTGTCCTACCACTTGAGATAGTCTTCCCGATACATCGAATTAAGAATTTGATGAAGAAATCTCCGAAGAGGGGCTCGAGCCAGTCTCCACCTAATCAGCGAAGTTAGAGCCGAAGCACACCTATGAGCATTGAGATACAAAAGAGCGATAGTCAAGCTCTACAATCAGGAAGGGCCTTATCAAGTCATCAAAGTTGTTCTATATGAAACATATTATTACCTTGGAATAATAGAGGGTGTGACGTTGCCGAGAACGTGACACATTACAAACTTGAAGAAGTTTTACCCTTAAGGTCTCCCTCGAGATCAATCCGAAGAGGACAATGCCTCGAGCATTAGATATTGACCTATTAGGCTTAGGGTATCGATTATAACATGTATCTTTAAAATTCTAATTGTGAATTAAGAAGATAAAAATTTATTACTCCTAGAATGATTACATCCAGGTTAGGCTTCTACATCCAAGGTGAAACCCCCAACCTGTTAAAACAAAGCATCAACAGGGCAGACAAACGAAACGAGTCGAATAGACTGACTTGACAACCAAAAAAGGGATAAGTTGGAGACGACAACTCAAGTGGCAGGATGGGGCAGCGAGTCAAGGCTATCATCGAAGGGCATCATGGTTGGCATCGAGACGTTTTGGTCCTTGGGGTAATATGTGAATAGATCCTCCTCAAGCTCCGACTTGGGGTACCTCTCCTTGAAATCAACCAAAGTGATTTGGTACTTGAACTAGTATGAGGTGACTTTCATTCTCTCTAAACCCTTTTTGAGCCCGACGGATGCCTTGTAGCCAGTAATCGCTTCCTCGCAATACTCCAGTGCTTTATTTAGCTTGCGAGCCTCCCTATTGGCCAACACGACCTCCTCGACAAGCTCCAAGTTACGCGTTTGCCCGACCTCAAGTGCTTCCCTTAACTCGCGAGCCTCTCCAATGGTTGATTGACCTCCTCGACAAGCCTCGAGTTGCGCATTCTCATTGAGTCTAACTCATAGGTGAGCTATAACAGTTCATCCTCCATGGCTCGGTTGTTGCCCTGAACTTCTTTTAGTTGTTTGGGAAGGCCAACTAGGTGCTGCTCGATGTTCTCTAGTTGATGTGCTAGCTCGACTGCCTAAGCCTCCACGTCAACGATGGTAGAAGGGGCTCCTCTCCGATTCCTCAATTCCTTGATCTTTGGCTAATGGTCATCAACCATAAGAGACTATTGATGAATAACAACACTAGTGTCTCAGACACGATTGATGAGGGTCGTTATGTAGTGGTGGTGCTACAAATCAAAAGTGAATGAGTCAGCAAGTTGAAACCGAAGGAGCTAGTTGTAGCCCAACTTACTACTACTTCATTAAGGTAGCAAGTGTCAATCAAAACTTTTGAGGGGGAGTAGTAGATCCTCTTTGCCATCCTTGGGCACAAGGACCCATGGTAGTTCTACTATGTAGTTGTGTCCTCACCTCACACCTTCTACATCTCCTTTAAGCCTTCCCATCGGGGCCATAGCGGTGCATCTAGGGTCAAATCTGATAGGTTAACCATCTGTAAAGTCGTAAAGGGCAGGGGCTTCCCCTTGCACAAGTCCAACATCAACTGCGGCTTGCTCCCCTTTTTTCTCGAGGATAACTTGAAACTTTGGCCTCATAGGGGTGTTGGTGCCGCAGAGGTAGGAGGCTTTGGTGCCGTAGTGGTGGGAGGCTCCCTCTCCTAGGACGATTCCTCGAGTGCACTGTCCCTCTAAGGGTGCAGGATTTTTCTTGCAATAACTTTATGTTTCTTTTTCGATTTGTCAACACCACCACGATGATTAGATCGAGGAGGGTCCAATTCCTCTACTCACTGTTTGTGAGCAACTTGGGCCGAATGGGACTTCGCCACACCCAAAGAGGAACCGGGCGCCTTCTAGGGCTATACCGTGCTCGACGAGGAACCGAGCGCCTTCTAGAGCTCTACCATGCCCAACGAGGAACCGAGTGCCTTCCGGGGCTCCGTGGTGCCCGATAAGGAACCAAGCACCTTCCTCTTCAAAGAGTACAAATCCATGCCTATAGAAGGTCCAAATCACAAGATTAAAGACAAAAGAAAGGCCAAATGAAGCAATGGGAGATTCGGGTCATACCTTAAGGAGCCAAGCTAAGACCCCCGTCGATTAGTCAATCCTCATCCATCTTCTGGACTGCCTTGGAGGAAGAGAAAATATTCCTTAGTCGAAGCACTCAATTGAATGAAGGAGTGTTATCAACGCAATGTGTCGACCAAGCAAGGTTGAATCCCCAGTCTTAGCGTAAACTTACGAGGAAGAAGCGCTCTTATCAACCTTTATTGTTAGAAGGGGCACCACTGACCTTAAAACCACCACGAGCGACTAAGTAGTAGCCAATTCTCCCCTTGCACAATAAAAAAGCAAATGACAAAAAGGGTGTAAGTCAGAGTAATATAGACACGTTGGCATTCTTTAATGAACACTATTATGTAACGTCATGAGTTTGACGCCATTTGAGAATATGATATCCCTTACCATTGGAGGTAGGACACTATCAGCAAATGAAGGGGAAGATGGAGTCCCACCTCAAAGGCGTCACAGGCAGAAAGACCCAAGCGTGGGGTCGAAAGGGTACTAACCAATGTACTCGAGGCATGTGAGTCGAGAAAACTCGATCCATGCTAAGATTAATCCGTCACGATTAAGGCGCAATGCGAAATGTGCTCGAGGTGTGTGAGTCAATCGTGCCAAGTGAAATGTGTCATGATGGAGACACAAGATGAAATATATTTGAGGCATGTGAGTCGAGAAAACTTGACTCGCGCCAAGATTAATTCACCACGATTTAGACATATGATGAAATGTGCCCGAAGTGTGTTGGTCGAGAAAACCCGACCGCCACTAAGATTAATCCGCCATAGTAGAGATATAGAGCGAAAAGTGCCCGAGACGTGTGAGTCGTGAAAAGTCACCTTAGAGCCACTTCAAACACTTGCACCTTCGGGTTTGGACCACATCAGATTGACTTAGACGTTGACAACGATTTTTCTCAATATTTTGATATTAGAAGAAGAGCCAAAATGATAGGAAATACATTAACGACCAATCAATATCTAACACATAAGCACAATGTGGAAACTATAGTGGAAGGAGAGAGATCCAAGTCACCCCCGCCCATCTACCCACGTGGACAAAAGTCTAAGACGGATTATTTGAGGGTGTCTCTCCCCTACTGCTCATGTGGACAAAACGCTAAGAAGGGGACGTTGAAGTAGTTACGGGTTGTCCCTTTTAAGGTATAAAAGGTAATCCTGACATCATGCCAAGAGGGCTCTCTTCCTGAAAAAATTGATACCTTCTAAACCCTCGATGACTAATTTAAACATTGAAGGATCGGATCGAGAAACTTCTCCCGATATTAATCTGAATATAGGTAGCGCCTCGGGAGCTCGATACCCCCCACCTTGAAGCCAATTCGGATACTCATATACCTTCGGATTTAGATCACCTCAGGTTTACTCATACATGTACGATAGCATCAATATCTTAATTCATTGATACTCTTCTAAAGTCGCGAAAGAACCAAATCAGAGACGATATATGTTTCAATCTTCGGATTATTGAATCAGAAGAAATTTTTTGAGAAATGTAGTCGGATCAAATAAAACCTCTTTAGATCAGATTTAATTGCTGTCCTGCAAATAAAGAGACATAAAGAAGGACGTGATTACCTAAAAGTGGAGTGTCGACTTCAGTTCTGGCGATCGGCGATGTAGCGAGCGAGATGGCGCAGGGGCGCCGCCTTGACGCGGTCGAACCCATGCAGCTCTGCTTCCGCTTTCACCACCAGGGTTTGTGCCAGCTCCTGCGCCTTCTCGAGGCCCATCAGCTTCGGGTACGTCGTCTTGCCGCTCGCCACGTCCTTTCCGGCCGTTTTCCCCAACTCCTCCGTCGTTTTCGTCACGTCCAGTATGTCGTCCACCACCTGGAACAGCTGGCCGACGCAGCGCGCGTACCGCCTTACGCTCTCGACCTCGGCGTCCCCGCCGCCGCCCATGATCACCCCACACGCCGCGGCCGCCTCCAGCAGCCTCGCCGTCTTGTGCAGGTGGATGTACTCCAGCACGCCGATGCCCACTGCCTTGCCCTCGCTGTCGATGTCCACAAACTGGCCCGCCACCAGCCCCTCCGACCCAATCGCCGACCCGTACTCCGCGACGGCCCGGAGAACCGGATCCGCCGGCACTCTGGCCGTGGCGGCGGCCACGTGCTCGAAGGCCAGGGCGATGAGGGCGTCGCCGGTGATCACGGCGGTGCCCTCGCCGAAGACACGGTGGTTGGACGGCTGGCCCCGACGGAGGTCGTCGTTGTCCATGCAGGGGAGGTCGTCGTGGATGAGGGACACGGCGTGCAGCATCTCGACGGCGCAGGCGACGGGCATGACGGTGGCCTCATCGCCTCCGACGAGCTCACAAGAGGCGAGGGCGAGGATAGGGCAGATGCGCTTGCCGGCGCTCAGGAGGGAGTAGCGCATCGACTCGTGGAGCCGCTCAGGGTAGCGGAGGGGCACAGCACGGTCCAGGGCCGCGTCCACCCGCCGGGCCTTGTCGGCCATGTACGCCTTCAGGTCGAACCGGTCCACCGCCGCTTCGGCCTGTCCTATCGGACCATCGTGCAGCCGGGTGGAGGCGGATCGCAAGACCGCAGGGACGCGGCCGCTCCCCGGAGCACGGGCGAGGAGACGCGCCGTCACGTATGCCATGAGACGGCGGCGGTGTCGCGAAGCGTTCTTCCTTGGGAGAGACTTGGATCCATTTCATTTTAAGTTGGGCGTTCGCCTCCCTGTGGATGGCAGGTTGATTATTAGAGGATTAGCTTAAAATGAAAAGAATAAAGCACTTATATTGATAATTAAAATAAAGAGAAATTTTTTATAGGAAAAGGAAAAATGATGAAGAATATGCAACTTTGAGTGAATAAGTGATCCAAAATATTCTCATCTAATCCTTGTGATGAGTGCCTCTATCCATAGTTTTGTACATCTTCTTTATGGGACGCTGCAGATCTAAACTCTCATGTGTTTTCTACGGAGAAACATTAGCTCCCTCTATTTAATCCGAACCAAATCATGTGTTACTCGAACCGGCCAGTTTCCGGTTCATTTGCCGACCCCGGTCTAAAGCATCGCCTACTTGACCCCAACCGGCAGAACCGCGTGTCGAGTGTCTCTTTCTTCTCTCTCTCCCCCCTTTCCATCTCTTTCTAGGGTTTCGACACCAGGCGACGGGTCACCGGCTTCCGATGGAGACGATGGGCGACCTCGCTGCCGCCCTGGACGCGTCGCCGACCTCCGATTCGGCAGCGAAGAGCGGCGCTGGTGCGGCCACCGACGCGTCGCGGATCGCGGAGATGAAGGCGTGGTTGGCTTCCCAGTTCGAGGCGGCGGGGAGGCACGTGCCGGCTTTCGAGTACACTCCCCGCAGCGTTGCCCACCTGCATTCCCTCGCCTCCCTCTCTCAGGCCCGATCCCGTGCCGCCTCCATCGTCGCCGCCGACCTCCGCCTCAAAGCTTCCGAGTACCGTGCCGAGGCCGCTCGGATCCGCGAGGTCCTGGAGCGCGTTGGCCTCGCGCGGGAGCAACTCTCCCCTGGCGCAATTGGGTCCGCTCAGGTCGTCGCTGGCGTCGCCAATCTACTAAACATCCGGGACACGGAGATGAGTAGGTAGGCTTAGGGTTAGGGTTGGGTTTCATATTGCAATGTGATCTTTTCTTGTAATGGTTATGCTCTTGGGGATGCATTTTCTGTTGACATAATATGGAATTGGGTGCAGTTTTGTTGTGGCCATGGGAGATCTGTCTTTGAGGAAGGCAGATGTGGAGGAGAAGAGGGCGAAGGTGCAGAAGGAGTCCAAGGTTCTTCTTGAATACACTAGAAAAGCCATTGCGAAGCTCAATGATCTTAAGAAGTAAGAATTCTTATTTGTTTCAAGATTCTCAAGTTTTAGTAAATCACGACTTTCTATTTGAGTTCTATAAGAGTCAAATTGGTCCTTAGTTTGTCAACTCCTTTATAAACATAAAGTTTTTTAGTCACTTTTTTTTTTTTTTACAGTTGAGTGATATCTTATGAATTCAGGACTAAGTTTTATCCTCCTCAATTTTTCAGAACACTTGCTAAGTTCGAAAATGAAGTAGGACTGCATGAGGCTCAGATGCTGCAGTGGCAGACAAATCTGGCAATCTTGGATTCGAAAGAGCGCCAGTATATGCTTCAGCTCAATAATTTCAAGGTACTTGTCGATATTTATTTCTCTCAAGATGTCACATGTTGGTTTGTTGAGTTCAACAAAGTCACAGTGACATATTGGTGTATCAGATCAGATTGAAAGCTTATCTCCTAATGGGTTGAACAGAAAACACATTGGTACACATTGTAATCAAGTTGTTTCCTTCATGTTAGTTTTAGATATTGTCTATGCAGGTTCTGGCATAGAGCCATAAACTAGCCAAAATAGAAAACTCTTATGCTGTTACATTGTCTTATTTTCTTGAGTTTGCTGCATTTACTGGTAGTCTCTTGCTAGCAAAATAATATATAGTATATACTCATGTTTGCCCAAACATGCTGGAGCATTGTCTTTGAGCTTATAATTTGGCCTGAACAAAGTAAATTAGTAAGATTTTTTTGGTTTTTAGTGCTTGATCATTCTAAAAGTTTCACTCAGTGTCGGCAATTGGTCTCAAACAAGTGCCACAGCTTTGCGGTTGGAACCAAACCTATGAATCTGGATTGTCAACTGGTTATGTACTGTTTGTTCTTGCTCAATAAGTATGCTCTGAAGATAACTGCTTTGCACACTTCATCAAACATCCAATCATTCTTCCACCCCCTTGATTTCGTCAAAGTATCTTCCTGAAACCAATCGAAGCTGTGATGTCAAAATCAGTGATTAAAAAAGGCGCTCGAGCGCTCGCCTAGGCGCTCGGGCGAGGTGAGGCGAGGCCCAAGCGCCTCGCTAATGTCCCAGGCGGCGCGCTTCAAACAGGCGCCGCCTGGGCGCTTCGGGCGAGCGCCTGGGTAAACCAAGTGACCGAACCAGGATTTTAGGTCTGGTTCAGTCCTGGTTCGGTTGTTAGTTGGTTCAATCGAACCAACTAAACCGATATAACCCTTACCCAACCCTAACCCGCTGCCGCTCCCGATCCCGATCTCGTTGCTCGCCGCTGTCGCTGCTCGCGCCTCCCGCGAGCCCTCTCGCTGCTCGCGCCTCCCGCGAGCCCTCTCGCTGCTCGCGCCTCTTGCGAGCCCTCCCGCTGCTCGCGCCTCCCTTTCCCTTTCCCGCTATCGTTGCCGCCGCTCGCCGCTGCTTCCTTGTTTCTCCGTCAGGCTCAGTATACAGTATACTCTTAATATTAAGTTTATTTGAATTTTGAAATGATTAATTTTCAATACTATTAATAGATTAATAATATATTATTTTGATTTTAATGTTGTTAATTTTTATTTATTTGAAATTATTACATATTTTTATTTAAAATTTTAAATAATTATATTTATTAATTATATTATATATTTTTATATTTTAGCGTCTCGCTTCGCTCGAGCGAGCATCTGGGCGAGCGCCTAGCGCCTCGGGCGTTTTTGGACCTTGGCGCCTAGCGCTTTTTAAATCACTGGTCAAAATGTCTCCCAATTCATTGCTTAAAAAAATCTATACGATCATTACCTAATTATTATGTCAAACTTGTTGATGTTTGAATATGTTTGACAAAGTAGGTGCTGAAATTATCACTCTCTTCTGAAATTATTTTAGTTAGTATATCTCTCATGAAAATTTTAGGGATTTGTATGGCATAGTACAAGATCTGGTCTTGCATACTCCACATACTCCAGTATCATCTCTTGTGTCACTCGAAATTTGGGAAACTAAGTCTTTTAAGGACAATGAAAATATATCAAGAACCATCTCACATGCATTCCTTGAGTGTAGTTCTTGAGCTCCCATGAGGATCAACCGATAGTTACAGTATGTATAGTGGTAGCTAGAGAGGAGCATAATCATGGTGCATGATGCTCACTTTTTACCATACATATCGATAAACAATATGGATGCCATACTTTCATAAACATAGTAATATGCAATATTCACCAGAATACAAAATTTGACTGCGCCAGTTGTATATTGGTAAATCTTTTGTCACACATTTGCATTATTTAGCTTGCCTCATTCTGGTGCAGTTCATAATATGCCTATCATCAATAGGCATTGGTAAAGTACACTAGTCATGTTCTTGTCTATGACTTTAGTATGTTCCTAGGGCTCATTATCTGGATCTCCATTGTGCGGCAAGAGTGTCCTGTGAGCTGCCTTTAGAAAAGGAGGGGACTTCATCCGACTGGTGGCTGACCTTTGTCTCTCAACAGGAAACTTATTGCATAGTGGGAATACGATCAAGTTTCGCAAGCACATTATTGGCGTTTGAGTATCTTGAAATGAACTAGTATAGAAGCACACTTTTCTTTGTTCTTTTCACTGCATCCTCATATCTTTTGATAGAAAGTGGCCATCGCAAGTTCACTATTATAGTAGCTTAGGTAGATAACTGACTTCTTTTGTGTTTAGCTCTTGCTCTTGAAAACCTTAGCTAAATTTGTGTTTCTATTCCATTTCTTAATTTTAGTTTGTATTTTTAAATTGGCTTTCATTATTGAAATAAGCATACTATTATTTTTTGATAAAAACGGAATCAATCAGTATATGACAAGCCATAAGGTCTCAAAATGTTTATGGTTGGCTGTCTGGATGTTTACTTGGCACTAAGCTTTGTTAAAGGAAGTATTATACACAATACTTAGGTATGTATTATGAAATTATTATTGGACTGCTGTTGATTTGAACAGTAATTTGAAATTTTATTAATGTGCCTGATTTAATATAAGAGGATATAGAGCTAACACATTTTTTCATCAACTGGTTACATTCAAGATATCCTTTAAGAAATGCTCTAAGGTGGTAGAAGAAGTTATTAATTACTGAAAAATGCAAGTTATGTATCGGAATGCTTAGTGGATGTATTTGGGTTCGTAGCTGTTAAAGATCACGGAGCTTGTGATTATGGTTGAGTTTCCAGTTTCTGATTTGATGATCTATAATTTATTTCTGACTTGTTATGAATAGATGTATGGAACTACCGTGTGGAACTTTTTGTAAACACCTTTTAATTTATTCAACTTTTTTGGTGGGAATTTATTTGAATGATGCTGACTTTTTATACTTATTTTTGAATGAAATTTGTACTTGAAAATTAGGTTGTGTTGTGAGCAGGCAATACTAAATCGTGTCGGATATACGTCGGATATCAACCATGGTGTGCTGATGGAAATGGCCGAGCATAAGAAGGACTTGGAGAAGAAAACCAAACCCATCTTGGATACCTTGAGGAGCTACCAAGACTTGCCACCTGTATGTATCATTGTTTCAATATATACTTTTTTTGTTGTTGCTAACAGAATTCAAGACACCGTCTGTAACTTGTTCAGGATAAAACTCTTGCTGCATTAGCTATTGAGGACAAAAAAAGGCAATATGCAGCTGCGGAGAAGTATCTAGAAGAAGTTCTACATTCTGCTCTAAACACGCCAGAGATATGACACGTACGTCAAGTGTTTCTTTAAGATGAAATATATAAATTTTATAATGGTGCCATGTAAATCAAGCTGACTATGGTCTATTGGAGATGTCAAATATGATCTTATAAAAAATAAATAAAATTATAGCACAGTTTTATGCCTGTCCACGATTCATGGATTAATGCAGGATGGATAGGTTTGTTCTGCTGTGTGTATATGAGCCTTTGTGTAGATAAATGATGCTCGGTATTAGTTAAATGACTCTTTTTTTTTTCTTTCTCTTTTACTGTCTGCTCTGGATCGGCAGAAAGATGTGCATCAAAATATAATACTTGAGTCTTAGGGATCAAACAGAACAGTTATGAAAAAAAAAAAAAAAAGAACATGTCACCATGCTGTCAATAATTGTAAGAGATGATTTATGTGAAAAAATCAGGGAAGATTGCAATGATAATAATTGTAAGAGATAGAGATCGTTAGTATAATAGAAACTAGATATAACATGGTCTCGGCTACACTAATTAGATTGATAAGGATGCTTCTATTTTTGCTTCATAATTTTCCAATATCTTTCCAGTTTTGCAATTAAAAAGGAACATTTGCTCCCTATTTTAGCAAAACAGTTATCTAGATAATACTTTTATTGGCTTTATTGGCGTGGCCATGTGGTTGTTTGTTGAAACTGATATCTACCGTGACTAACTTGGAACAAGGTTTTATGACAGGTTGGTAGATGGAACCTTGAAGCTTCGAGCATTGGAATTCTAGCACTCTGAAGCATCTGGCTGCGGAGGTGAGGTAACGGTAAATGATGGCCTGCAGAGATACACCTCAATTGCATGAGCATGAGGATCAGCAAATTGAATGTTCTTTTATTAATTATATTTTTGACACCATGTGCTGGCAAGTGGGAACTACCACCACTTGTTGTTGTTGTATATAATAATTTCTCGCTGTTGGCATGTCAATGGCAATTTGGCGCATGTATGTAGTGATGTTTGCTGTTCTTCTTATTGTGTTAATGGTTTATGCACCCTTCAGTCTGTCTATGAAAACCATGTGGGTGCAACGAACATTTTCAAGCACATGGAGGAGGTTCATTGGTTCTGTATTCACCGTGGTGGGTGGATTTATAAACCTCTGCTTTGTCAAGAACTCATCCAAGAATGGTTATCTTCGATCGAGAGGAATGAATGTGGGGATCAGACTGTGGATCTGTGTTCTCTGATTCTGCCATCAACTCTTGGAAATTAGAGCTACATCTTTCTTATGAAGCTACAGGCACATACATCTGTGTCATGTGCCTAACCCAACCCATCATAGTGCAAGTCATAAGCTTGTGAGACAACCAACTTCGTCTGGCTTAACGATGTATTATATCCTTCAAGTCCAGTGTACATGACACGACCAAACACAGTTTTACTCGGTTCATGAGACATTACAGCAGCAACATGTGTGATAAATAATCCTTTACTCGTGATCTGACATCTCTAACTGTTTAAGAAAAAGTAAAAAGATGGCAGAATGATCATTGCTAAAGTTTGCAATACATACAGGCCGAAGACAGGACAGCAACAGGGAGAGCTACGATAGACGATTGGTTAGATTTAAAAGCTGATCGTCTGCCAGTGGATGCATTTTCTGAATGGAATGCTTGCAGATTACTGTTACTGCGAATTTGTTACAAAATGGTAAATTCTCTTGATGAGATTGTAAAGGAAGTTACTCTCATGTTAGTGAAACTAGTCTCTTTAACTTTCCCTGAGCCAGACTTCGACATCCAGGAGTGATCAGAAGTCTGTAGCTTCACCTTCTGCCATCTGCTTATCTTTGACCCTTCAATATTGCCCAATTCTGCCATCAGAAGATCAACCTGTTATGACAATAACTAATTAATATAAGGCTAAATATTTGATTGCAGGAGATTAATTAATATAAATGTAGGTGCTGATATGCATACCTGAAAAGCAATGGCAATGGAACTGTTCGGGTACCACATAAATTGACTCAACATGGCACGAAAAGGAATTTCAAGAAATTGTATAGTAACTGTAACTGTAACTGAATACATTTCCCCCCGCATCGCATCGTACAGTTGATGGAACCTCGGTAAATAAATTACCCCAACTCAAATTCAATTTGTCTGTCTATATTTGCTCTTTGATATCCTTGAGCAGAACATGAACATCAAAAGCACAGATGATAGTAGAAAAAGCCTGAAATAATTCCGCAGATCTTTCATACCGAGGTCAAGTCCATCGATCTTGTTTTCTTTGTTACTTTCTAAGCTCCCATCTATGACCTTACCACCCATGGAGTCCCATTTTCTTAAGCCATAAGTTGTAGCAAGCCGGGAAGGACCCAGCCTAAAAAGCGTGAGGAATGCTTCACTCCATTTGTTGACAGCTTTCTGCAATCCAAGTAAAACTTATTCAAAATGAAAAAGCATAAAAGTAGGTAGTTAGGCATTGCTTAAATTACATACATTGAACTCAAGTTTATCTACTGGATTGAACATTTTGAAGCAGTCCTTCGAAGATGCTTCTGAATCACCATATATCTGCAAACAGAAAATGTATAGAAAATCCTTCATTTTGGTGATTAGCAAGCAAATAATGGTAGTAAGGAAAAATTAGTGTGATCAACTAACCTCAAAAGTGAAAGCCATTGGCACTTTAACAACATCATACATATAATCAGTTGTTGTCCCATGAGCAAGATACCTGAAAAGCATGTTTATTCCATGTTCATAGAGTATCGTTGTTCAAAATCTAGAGGAAATAGTTGCTTTCAAGTAATACAAACCCTACTAAGCCTCCGCCTGACCCAACTAAGCATTTCTCTTCAAAGTGAAGACGGTTTACATCCCATAGTAAAAACTCCATTAAATTTGACATGTGCCCATCTGGCGTAGTATTCTTGTGATCATATGGCATGAATAGAGCCTGTAAACCACTAAATGAGTATAGAAAAATACAAATCCAATCCCTCTTGAGCTAAAGACTGTTAGCTGTTATTTTTCAAAAGCTTAGCAAGCTAAAAAATTTGTGATTGATAACATCTGTAACTTCAGAAGCCAATTCTATAACAGAGTGTCCAGACATGTCCATCAGGACCGCTACTTCAAAACAATCACAACACTTGTCTTGGAGTTACATGCAAGTTATTGCCACATGTTGGCTGATTTTCCATTTGCAGATGTCTCAGATACTTGCTGTAAATATAAAAAAATTTAAGTAAAAGAACAGGTGCTTCAAGGATATTTGGGGATACTAATTGAATATTAATGTAGAGCTTTATCATCATTGTTTGCCTTCTAACGATGGACAAATGGACTGGAATATTGTCAATAGAAAATTATTACAGAAAGTTACTTCTCTCATTGTTTATTAGCATAACCTTTTCGGTTCACAACAGTGTTCTGAGAAATATCTTCTCTCATTATTACTTACCATGAAATGAAATTCTCAATGGTGCAATATCTGATTTCCTAAACAAATGCAAAAGCTTTAAAGTGTCATATAAACAAATTAACCATAAACATATTAGTCATATCCATGTTACATTATATCCTATTTCCTAAATTTTTATGGAAGTCTTTCTTCTCAGATTCAACAAACTTCACATCTATATTCTTTTATTTTTTCACTAATTTCTGCAAATGTCTGCTCCTCATGGCTTCTGCCAAATAAAATTAGCCTTAATATTCAATTTGTAATCGGATAAAATTTCCCGTGGATGAATAGCATCTTCTATTTAGGAAGGAAAGATCATATAGTCAGATGCTTAGCTACAAAAGAAAAGTATTCAGAATCCTTATCAGAATGCAGGCAGTTTTAGCTTCATTGTACAAGAAAAATAACATTCTCACTTCTTAGTAAACTGAAGTCTTTTACTGACTACAAAACCAAGTAGAAAATTTAAGGTTGCAAGTCCAAGGACTAAAAGAGGAAGTTAGAGAAGAACCGCATAGTCTACCTCCATTCCTGAGTGCACATTCACCCAAATATGAGGTTCAAAGGACTTGGCAAGCTGCCGCATTATTTGAGCCTCAGGCTCACTGAAAGGGGCTGTTCCAGGGTTTTCTTCATATGGATCATAGTCCTGTCAAATTTAGGAAAAGTAAAGAAGTGCATCAACATTTACCCAATCATCATAATATCACCAATTTACTGAAGAATTGGATAATAATGCATGCATGTATGGCTACACACATACACAAAAAAAACACTATCTTGCCACAATGTGTTAACATCTGTCAGAAGTTCAAATCTCTAGTATCTTAGCAATAATAAAATAACTGGTATTAACTTGAGCTTCAAATGTATCATGCAGTTCAGAAAAAAAAAAGGCTATTATTTTTTTTTAAATGATGATACATTGTCCTACTAAGTTGGTAAAAGGAGTAAATTGCACTGGACTGGTTATATAAGTTGCATAGGTGGTTGACAATGTAAAAAGATGAGGGATGCAAATTTGTGCAAGTATCAGAAATTTGGATCAATTTCTCAGAAAAGAGAAGTATACTAAAGAACTTAACCTTCTCCTTCTTTCCCCAATCCACACCCCAATTTCTGTTAAGATCAACTCCTCTTCCTGCAGATGAAAAGAACTTAGAGAAAGCCATTGATGAATACAATAATTGATGAATACAATAATTTGTACACTTAACTGTGCAAAATACATACCATTTCTCCTTTCACAAAGGTCTCCTGCTTCAACAAGCTTGCGTCCATTCAAATTTTCCATTGGCACCACCTATCAAATGCAAGATATATTACTAGAATCACATCTAGTTTGTCGGGAGCCTTTTTCTATTTTGTGCTTCACTAATTATGAAGAGCTACATAATACAGTGAATTACATTTTAAAAAAAGAACTTGGCAAGCATATCATTTGTTGGAAACATCAAAGTTGTTAGATTTTATTAAAAGGACATACCCAGTGCACGAGACTCCCACCAATGCGGGGTTTGGAGAAGGCTAATGTACCCAGATGTCAGATTTTATTGCTTAATCAAATTTACATAATCATATTAGAAAGTTAAAGTGTTCTTAAAAGAACAAAAAACAATAATGCAAAGGTCTCCAACAGAGAGATGCCTATCAAACTTGCTGCACGAAAAATTTGTATCCATCAATTGAAAGGAACTGAAGCACTGGAAAAGATCACTACCAGTGAGCACCAACAAATAGCTGCTCACTCCTATTAGAGAAATACCAATGAACATGACAATTATTAAACAAATAAGATGGAAGGAGTTTGACTTTTATATAAGCTATTGTGTGAAAGGAGCCTGACTTTTGTATAAGTTATCAGGGGGGTCCCATTGACGATCTCTGGGGGCTATCATGGTTATTCCTGCTGAGGTCTCAAATGGTTGTTGCCAGGCACAATGCCTGCTGCTAACCTGGGTGACAAGGCTGATAATCCTACCCTCGAGGGACAGGGAAACATTGTCAGTTGTCTGATGGCAGGACAGTGCATCAGCATGTCAAGGCAGGATGGGCATGCCATTATCTCATGTCAAGTTTCTCCTCAAATGACTACAATTATCTTCTTCATACAAGTCATCGAGCAATCTCAAACCAATGACAAAAGAAATCCTTGCTCGAATATAAATAAGAATGTTTAAGCCATTTCTTTAATTTTAAGTAGATTTTCTTAGTCCATTTTAGGGGGGGGGAAGTACTTTTAAAAATAAAGGTGTCAAACAGTAGACAACATAGACTTGTTACAAGGTGTTCTTTCTCCTCTCTAGTATGTTATAAGGTGCCAATACCCATCGAGAACAAAAAAGAAAAAAAAAACCATCCTGAGGACTACTACAAGTAATTTATACATAAATCAAAACAAGTAATACTGTATATTATTTGTGTTTCTCCTCTCTTATTTTTCTGTCCAGTTTTCCTTCTAAGTAGATCCTGAGTAAGAAGTCAAGAAGCTGGAAATGTATAATAATAGAAGACATTCAGCTGACTGCCAAGATTCTGCTTGAACTCCTACCTATTAGATTAGTATTTCTGGGAAGATGATCCATTCAAAAGTTTCCATCAATTTCTTGTTTTAAATAGTTGTGATTGAACCTAAATATGACATAAGAGTCCTTAAACAAGTAGAGTATTGATAGGTGGTAACACTATTAATAGAAGCTTTATCAAGCTATAGGACCTCTACCACAAGTGACTCTGTATTCTAGTTGACATATCACTTCTTTCCTCTGCTATCATCCCTCCTTATCATCAATCCCAATTCTCCTCTTCCAAATTCCAAGGAACCCTATAAGCTGTTGTTTGATAGTTGAAACTAAGCTGGATCTAATGTAATCTCTATAATTAACTACTATCTAGGATAACAAGTATAAAACTTGACAAACTTAGTTACAGGCCTATACTTTTTTTTTCCTCCATTAGTATTTTGATTTAAAGCTTGACAATGTAAACACACAATCAATTAAGTTAACTTCAGATAAGTAAGCTTCTTGGTCATAACAGATAACTATTGAACAACAATTAAGTAAGCTATCTTGCGATAAACGGTTGAGTATGTAATAAATACTGACTTTGATTTGATAAAGGACTAATCCATAAATGAGCATCTTAAATGACCAACAAGTAAGATTGCTTTGTCACACCATGAATTTGGAACATTCATAAGGTCAGTCAAGGTATCACTTTCTGGACCAGAAAACATATTCAGGTCGACAAATTATAGTATCCAGAAGGCTAGCATGCATCTATCAACGTCTAACCCTGAAAAAAAAATTCCTTCTGCCTCGAGAAGTATATACAAACAGGCCAATTAAGATGATGTTACATTTATATAAAATTATATATCCATTCCTAACTATCCTAATATAAAACAAATCTGAAGTGCCTGCTGTATGGTTTACCTTTATCACAATGTTATCCAGCTCTTTAGTAATGGACACCGGGCCCATGCTCAGTATGTTATGCTCTTCAGCCAAAACAGAAAGTAGTTGCAATGCTACTTCAGAGGTTATAAGCTCTCTCCCGTGCTGTCCAAAGCTCTGGAATACAAGGAATGTTCTGTCACAGATATGAGCCATTAAAATCTGAGAGAATCCATCCATACTCAGATTAAGGCATTAGCAAAATAACAGTAATTCTTTTATTTATTAGGTTTTTCTTAATCAAAAGCAAATCATCATTTTCAACAAAATGATTCTCTTCACACTGTAAACTGATTTGAAATGCTGAATAAAAGCTATCATTTTTTCTTATGATATCCAGTTTCCGTTACTCTCTTGATTAAAACAATGTGACAACAACATAATATGCCCAATATAAATACCTTCCAACATAAAGCAATTCATACTACTCACCATAAGTATACGGAACTTTGATTTTTCATTATCATGCTTCGTTTTTCGATCATATGTAACCACTAATACCTCTGCAGCATAGCCTCTATTGCCCATTTTCACTGTCTCCATCTATTGTTATTTAGCCAAGATAACATCAAAGTCAAGAATCAACAAATATTTAAGCGTTCCTAAAGAACAATAAGCTGAACCACTTACAGACAAAGTGTCTGGATGCCGAAGTACCAGCGACTTGATTTCCTTCAGCAAAGCATCACTGACGAAAATCACAGGGCAAAATTTTTCACAAAGAAATAAAGAAAAAAAATCTTTATCATTTTAATATAGTTTCCATAAATTAATTACAGGAAAAATGATTCAAGATCTGAAAGCAAGATGCCAGCATAAATCACACTTTCGAAACTTATTCTAATTAAACATAACAGAACCCCGTTCATCATATTTCCTCGTTACTTGAAAGAGAATCCCTCTAAAGTCGAGATAAGCGGTTGATTCAATCATTAACATCCATACTTGTTTCCCATTTCCAAGTAATCTTGATTCAGTTTTGCTTTAGCAGCATACTATTACGAAAACCTATCTGATCTTGGAGGCACCTCCAATCTGACACCAAACATAAGCACAAGAAAAGGCAAACTGAACCCGAACAACGATGAAGAACAATTTTCTAAATTACAACAAGAGAAAAGCATAACAAATCTGGAAAAACGGAATCAAATGTAGCACCTCGTATGATAGAGATCGAGAGGGATAGACGTCAAAGGAGCGTCCGACGAAGAATTGACCCCTCGAGGGTTCGTAATGAAGGGCACGAGGACGACGACGATGACGACCACGATGGAGGATCGGAGAGGAAGAAGAGCCCTCATCGTCTCTCTCTTTCTCTCTCTCTCTCTCTCTCCGTCTCGCTCTCCCCCGCCTCCTTTCTCTCTCCTTCCTTTTTGACCGAACAGAGGAATTGGCCTCGGCGTAGCAAAAAATAACAAATACTTTGTGAGACCTCTACCTGCTCTGTGATTGGATTGCCAGATAGCCCCGAAGGTGAGTTCAAGGTGGGCCCCCAACAGCCCTTCCTTATGGGTGGGTTCATGGGGTAAACAATGGGTAAATAACGTCTTTTGAAAGAAACGAGATTTCGGATCCAAGACGTGGCATTTTTCCCGAATTTGACCGAGATTATTATCGGGTCGGATTCAGCTTGGATCCAATAGAGCCCATAAGCAACCACATAATGCAAATAGGAAACCGATAACTATCGGATTCAGGTCAATCTCGGATCGGCTTGTGGAATCCGGGAGTACTATTGGGCATGGGTTGATGATATGTATCCGATTAGGAAACTTCAAAAATTAGGAACATTTTTATGCGCTTGTTTTATTTAAGTCAAAAATTGATTCCCCGATTTGGACATTAATTTTGAGTCAATCAAAGTTCTCTTCTATATTTGTATCGGCTTAAGGTCAGCTGATGGCACGTTCCACTGCATCATAATCCTCTCTCGATAGCTCATAATCCAATAGAGAGTTGGGTTGTGTGCTCCAATGTTTTGTAGCACTCCAATAGAATAGAATCTCATTTTTCACAAACTAAACTCCAATGTTGTGCAGATGTGAGTGTTGACCACATGAAATGTTTCTCAGGTAAAATATAAGGAATCTCGTTCTACTGATGTGCTCTAGAATAGTAGGTCATACTTGAGTCAAAAAAATCTAACCATGACCTGTATTAGTTGACATTCGGGCACAAAATAGTTCTTTCTTGAAATGCCCATATCACTGATTCCGGTCTTCAAGGAAGCATTTATACATCAGAAAAAAAGGAAAAATGAAGTTGAAATGGAGAAGCAACAGCTCATAAAGCCTAAGCATTATGCCGAGTGACATCATGACAACAGGGTTAGCCACAGTTAATCACTGGCTGTCGACTCTTCCGTGTCTATTTCCTTTTCATCTCTGATACCACTCGAAACCAGAACTTCATCAGAAGCTAGGTCAGGAGAATCTTGGAGCACCTGTCTCACTGTTGTCTCCTCGGTGCTGATTGTTTCCTCACTAGGGTTTTCAGCAGTTTTGTCAACCTGGGAATCTTGGAGCACCTGTGTCACCATTGTTTCTGTGCCAGTTGTATCTTCATCAGGTTGCTGGGGAGTTTCATCAACTTTGTAGTAGACCTGATACCAACAAGGAGATTTAAATCACTGATAGAACCGATCCACAGATTGACAGGTTTATGAGGACATTAGAGTCCGAGGCATGACAAACATACCACACAAGTGCGTGCCGGAGATAGGATTTTGAATGAGTTCGGACGGTTGTTGAAGTTTGTTTCCGAGACTCCTGGTATTCCTTCAGGAGATGTAAAATGGTCTATATCATGGCCGACCTACAACATCAGGTAATTATTACATTTCAATCGAATTAGTGGAGAAATTGAGTCAAACTCTCAACGCTCCTTTGCACTACACGGGACATTTAATATGCACACTTCTCTGGCATTGCCTAATTGCTATGTTTGGAGACATCATATTTGGTCTAATTTTTCTAGGGACATTAAACATAAATTGTGACATAGAGAAGACATGCATAGATCTTGCAGGACAAAATGGGACTCACGACCTAAACAGAGATGAGAAGTTGTACAAGCAATTCATATATGGAAATGTCATCTTACTCTTCCATGCCCACCAAATTCAAAAGCATCACTATCCAGTGTGACCCTATACTTTCCTGGTAAGTCGCACCCAACTTTATATCTGCATTGCATGGAAAGGAGTGAGACGCTGAGTTTATATATTTCAAGTGAAACTTAACCTTTCATGTTAATGAGACAGTTACCCGCTATAGGTATTCTCAGGATGGAAATTGAACACAAAAACCAAATCTCCACGTTCAAAAACAATTACCTGACACGGAGAAACAATTGACCAATCTCTCTTAAACATAACATGAAAAAATAACCCAAGATAGATAAAGAGAGTCACATCAAGCTGAGCCTTATTAAAGTACTTGATAAGGTGGTTCTTAAATGTAAACTAAATCAGCACAATAAAACCTTAAGAAAAAGACAGCAGGAAAAAAGGGCAGCTACACCACAGTCAAAACTTATATTAGTGACCAGTCACTTTAGCTAATAAAGACCACAATTGTTGATTGCAAGATTCTGGAATCAAATTCCTCCCTCCAAATTATTCACCATTACCCAATTCTGAGAGAGACTTAGCATCATGATAAGATTGTTCTACAGCTGCCTGGGTGATAAGTCATGTATTATGGGGGTAAAACTATGTACACTGCTAATGACCTTGCAGTGATGATAGCCTCATGCACTATGTTCACCCTTTTTCTAAGAAAGTAACTGACATACCATTAAACTTTGTAGGAACAGTATTATGAGGTTTTCTACAGCAGTTATCATTTTCAAGGATGCAGTCTGTTCATGCAAGGCAGTTTAGTGCCTTCTAGACTGCTTTGCCATTATTGCCAATATCGCATGAACAAAAAAAAGTTGATGCAGTTAAGATGTTCTTTTTCCAATATAATGGATGCTGTGGATCTCGGATGAACAAAGAGACACTTAAGGTATCTCATCACAGATAGCCAGAAGATCCAAAGGAAATAATAACTTTACATGTATAAGCACTAACATGAAGGTTTAAGCTGAACCTATAACCCTCTGTGTAGCATAAATGGAAAAACATATATTTGACAGTATAAGTGAAATGTACATTAAAAATTAGTGTAACTACAGTTATGCATATATGTAAGGCTAAAGGATAAATAAGAGACATCCAAAGAGGAAAGATGATCACAAATTATCCATCTTGTTTTTACCTTATCCTCTTCCGATATGCTGCTCACTATCTGCTTCTCTGATGCAAGGAAGTGAAATCTATCATCAAGCAAGTTCATTGCTCTATCAAAGGCATTCATGTGCTGGTTTGATGTCAAGACCATAACAAATAGGTATTGTCAAAATTCTATGAGAAACAAATCATTAGCAGAACAAAGAGAAACAGGTATACAAATTTTAATACAGATGAAAAAGAAGATTAACTGAAGGCTTACGTTAATGTAGGAGGAATGCCTCATGTTATACTAATAATATGCATGTCATTTATCAACAGTACTAAGGAAACGTCAGAGCTACTTCTGGATCAGTGATTAACTTATAAATGCCGTAACTAATAGCTTTAGGAGATATGAAAACAAAATTTAAATATTACCATCATACCAAAAGACAAAACAATGACATTTAAGCATATAGATCTACAGTAAATAGACTGAGCTTTAATAAAACTTGACATGACTGGAGAACTGATTACAGTATACACTGATATATAGAAGGACCAAAATTACAATCAACAAAAAGTAAAAATAGCATGCTCTTACAAGAATCGGGGTGGCATAAACTAAATGGATGCATTCAACTTGCATGTATGAAAGTAAAAGATTCCACTGGCATGAGGGAAAAATGCGATCATAAATAACAAACAAGGCTGCATACTGACCTTGTATCTTAAGTGATCAGTGTCAACAAGGTTCCACTGGCGTCTACACTTATCATAGCTCCAACTATTGCCTTCTCTTGGAAAGTCAATCCACTCCGGATGACCAAACTACAAAATCATATCAGAGAAGATGATAAAATGCCTTTGTGCTAGAACACAAGCAAACATTATAAGCTATGCATCTTAAGAGAAGAGTTTAGAAATGCGGAATTGTGGATTATGTCACACTTGAATAGCATGTGACTGTTAAAGGTCAACAAAAACGAAAATAAAAATCAATAAATTGAAAGTCAATCACATGCTGGCCAATCTCTTTAGGAAGGATGAAGGTCTATTTTATACAGAGTATTTTATGAAAACCCAATAGATCATTGGAAAATAATGAAAGCATAGGCTTGCTAAATGAATAAATTGACGAATTACAAGTAACATAAAGTTAAAAATTTTGGAATACACAAGAATACTCAATTAATATAAGGTATTGAAATCAATATTTGAAATACAGTCCAACCGGTTAGTATGGACCAGTATTTACACCAGCCCAACAACCAACCGGGATGCAGAAAAAATAATTGTCTAGTATGATCTGATGAGAGCTATACTATTTGATAAGCTCACCATACCAAAGGTAGGTGGTAAGCAGATTGTTATAGAATTGTACTAAACAATAAAATTCATCTAGTATTGGTACCTTTTCTTTTTTTCTTTTGCTAGATGCTACTGCTATCCTTTTTTCATTTTATTTATTTTTATCTTCATGTCACATCTCCTCTCTCTCCCCCCTCCTCCATACATGATTAGGGCAGTGTACCAGTATTGTACTAGACCAAAATTTTAATCCATGACCTTATAAAATGTATTTCTATAGATTTCACATCATACTTCACTTACTACGTGTCGTTGAGTCCGGAATTTACCAGTTTGAGTCGAATTTCAATTTCTGACATCAAAATGAGGAGAACTTCTATTTTTCCTCTTTTACCTGATACTCATTAGCAATTAACATCCATGATGCACACTACTTTTTCTTTGTAATTTTAGAGACAAAATACCAAATAAATTTTAACGCTAAACCAACCGACTCAGCTACTTTAACATCATCAGATAGACACCTCTCTTTCTCCAATATGTGTAGGTTCTTGGTATAATAATGTAAACTTATATGGTAAAATGCTATTGCATGTCGTAACAAGAATTTAATGATAAAAAACTAAAGAATCATTGGCACGATACCTCATTTCCCATAAAATTTAGGTAGCCTTCACCCCCCAAGGCCATTGTTAGGAAGTGAATCATCTGCAGGTTCAATACTGTTAGCTATGGGAAGTAAATAAAGAATAGTTGGTGATAAAAAGCTGAAATGCCAATCATATGGGAAAAATATCTGATCTATGAAGTGAAATTATCTAAGTGATGACATAATTACACGAACCTAACAAAGAAAGGAACTGAAGCTTTCAAAATGCCACTTCTGAACTTTGACAAAAAAATAATTTGTATCTAAGAAACAGACCTTGTGAAGTGCAATCCCTCGTTCAATTACAGGTGATGCAGGTTCCAAATCAGACATGCCTGAATACATCACCTTGTCCATGAGGAGGAAGGAAATTGTTTTGTCTCCAACAATGGCCTGAAAAAAAAAAAAAAAGAATGACCCTAAGGAGTTCCTTAAAACAGAAGTTGGACAATAGTGAATTCCTATTTATAAGCATTTGTAGTGTTGGACAATAATGAATTCCTATTTAAAACAGAAACTTGACAGTAGTTTCCACTTTCCAGTTTGTTCAAGCTATTATTGATCTTCATTTATTTCAACTAGTGTCAGTATCACTGGCAGTACATATATTATTTGCCGTAGCACCATAGAGAAGTGTTTTATGATATTGTGTTCAATTAGGTAGTTCACCCCTACTGTGAGAAGAAAATGCAAGGTGTTAGATATTGCATAACCACTTCCAACTTCAATCTCTATATCAAGGATATGCAGCTGTTCAATCATGACATCAGTATACACTGAGTTTTGGCTACATCCCAGTCAAAACTCATTTCGCTTGGTCTAAAATCAGATTGGCAGAAACCAAGCCAATTTTGGTCCAGTTTTAGGCCAAAAGCCAGACAACAGCTCAGAAAACTTCTGAAGAAAATGAAAATTTACAAGCTGTGAACACATTTTCCAGCCCATTTTTCATTTCTTCCCATGTGCCCACTATCCCTAAGGATTTGTTCCAACTTCCTCAAATCTTTTATATTATATTCTATGTAAGTAGAATTGACGAAATAAGGATGCCAATTCTAATATAACATATTTAAGGTGTAAACACTTCATTATATTTATCTGAAATATGCAACAAAAATTTAGTTCAGGATCCAGTGTCTTCCAGGTTCCTTTAAATTTTTTATAATGCAAAATAGCAGAGATGAAGATGTCAAATCCTAGACTCCTATACATCTAGAGTAGACATTCCCTAGTATATCTACATGACATGATAGGAACGGCAATTTAACTCCACAGTCCAATATCCTAAATCCAAGATGCCATAGCTTGGATAACCAAATTAAACGTGAAGAGGTTTCACCGCTGTCCTCTAGTGACTACTGAGGTCTGTACGTGTCAAAGCCATTTCTTCAGCACTGCAGTAAATACACTCATAATTAAATTTATTATTTTCTTTCATCTATAAGACTATTTACCATAAACTTAGGATAACTAAAGTCTTGATCACTTTTGCCATCGTCATCATTGAATCTTTGAATCATATGAAATTATTCTTTATAAAAATTTCATTTTTTCTTTTCATAATATTATAATATTATATGAATTTTCATGCTTTTTATTTTATGTTCAGTCTAACCACCGAACCTAATCTAGAGTTGAGTGCTAAAATTGTCCAAATATTTCATGCCTAACAATGATAGAAACTGTAAACAGAACTTTAAAGTCTGGCTATCACCAATGCCACTACTGGAAAATAAAAATATTTCAAAAATGGACTTCTTTAAATTACCTGATCATGACTCTCTGCATATGCTACACATTTCTCAGTGTATCTCCTGTTAGTTAAGCTCCAAACAATTTCTTTCATTGACCATTCACTGTCCATTTTATTCTTCAAGAAGTCAATCCACCTATCAGGAATTGCCATGGCCAACCGATAGTCAAAACCTACTCCACCTTCGTAATCTGGTCGGCATAGGGCTGGCATACCAGAGACATCTTCAGCAATAACAGTGGCATCTGGCAAAAGGTTATGCACCAAGTGATTTGCTAGCATCATATAAACAACCGCATCCACATCAGTTGCCTCACTGAAATATTCGGTGTAGTTTCCAGTAAATACCATGTTAATTCCATGACGATGATAGAGCATTGATGTTACCCCATCAAATCGAAAACCATCGAAGTTAAATTCATCCAACCACCATCTTAAGTTAGATAAAAGAAACCTTAAGACTTCCCAATTAGCATAGTTGAATAATCGGCTATCCCATAGCTTATGGTAACCCCTTTCCCCATTATGGAAGTAGGAGTCTTGAGTGCCTTGTCCAACATCAAACCCGTTAAGACCATCAGTGACATTGTTGCTAGCGTGGCTGTGAACAACATCCATAAGAACTCGGAGACCTAAACCATGCGCCTTGTCAATCAGATACTTGAGATCTTCCGGTGTTCCTGATCTACTGCTTACAGCAAAAAAGTTTGTAACGTGATAACCAAAAGATCCATAGTATGAATGTTCCAAAATAGCCATTAGCTGAACTGTGTTATAGTTATTTGCTCGTATACGAGGCAATACAGTATCTGCAAATTCCCTGTAAGTGCTTACACATGGTTCTGAGCTACTCATCCCAACATGAGCTTCGTAGATCCTTGGAGCTGCAGGTTTTGGAGGTCTAGAGTACTTGAAGATATACCTGCAGGAATAAGTCCGCATTGCAAAATTTAGCATATATATTGTGAAACAAGTTACGGCAACCAAAACATTATGGGTAAACACAACACCTGACCTTTCTGAAGGTGGTGGATCCCAGTGAACTCCATCATAAGGAGCTGCAAATCGAGTAGGATCAACGGTGGCATATCTGATCCATGCTGGAATCCTATCAACCCAAATTCCATTGCCATGTTTGAACCTAAATTTGACCCTAGAATTGTGAGGAATGGATGGTTTACCTCCAGCATCTGGGATTTTAATATTCCAAACACCAAATTCATTTTTTTCCATTTTGTGGTTGGACCCATCCCAGCCATTGAAATCTCCAATAAGTTGTGCTTCCCTACAAAGTTAAAATGAAAGCTTCCATGCTTCATTATATGCACCTAGTATTATTGTGCAAAACGTACTTCTTAGTAATTAAGTCAGTTGATTCAAAGATAAGAGATTAAGTCCCTTTCTCGTGATTAAACAAGTTCTAAGTGGTCGAAAAGCTATATATTATTATCACCTACATAATGCCATTACATGTCCTTGGTTGTTATTGTAGCTGCCACCATTTATATTGGCTTTTACTAAAACAACACACTCAAATGCTGACCAGGTTAAATTATTTACAACCAGATTACCCTAATTTTAGTAAACGTGCTCAAGACAATGCCCATGATTGGACTCCACAAGTTCAAAATTTATCACAAAATGCATATGTACAAGTGCAGAATGTAAATAAATGCCTTGACAATAAAACCAATTTTAGGAAATATAAAGAAAGCATGTGTTAGAATGGGAAAAACAGGACTCTTAGAGACAGCTTGAAGACTCACTGGGCAGCTGGAGCCCATTCACGGTAAACAATAGCATCTTGTTCTCTGTTGAATCCAAACTTGAGATAACCTACGATGTAGGAGCAAGTAGCCAGAGACCAAGTCCCAGGAAAACATAAGTTTACGCATATATAAGATGCTTTAAACACAATTGACTTCAAGTATATATGCTTGATACCTTGAGAAAATTCTTCAAGACTTCCTTCGAATTTCTCAATCAATGATTTTTGTTCCACATATTTCTTTGACCTGTAAATGAGATGATCTTTAAATTTTTCCAGTGATGGATCCAAGTCAAATATTCCACAATGTTGAACATCCTCTTCAGTAGTTGTCATGGCTTGGTTCTCACCCAGAACACTTGAGATTGCAAAATCACGCTCAGCCTTAAAATAAAGCAAAAAACAAAAAAATGGTTTTAGCATTTAACACTATAGGTAATGCATAAGTTCACTGTGCTTAAGAGAATATGCCAGAATTCATTTTTAATCATTTTCAAGAGATCAAATCACCTTCAAATTTATGGACAACCTATGCGGGCAGCAGAAAGGGTACTTAACAGAAAATCGTATAGATGAATTTGCCACCAGTGCTGACTGCAACTTTGCAAGCACATGACTTCTTGAGTCCTGTCAGCAAAGCAAAATCAGATACAGATAAGAAGACATAAATGTATTGTGCAACAAAATGAACTGCCTTCATGCACTGTCTGGTATTTGCATCAAACAATCTGCCCCATAATTCAGTAGTTAAAAAAGGGCAGACCCAGTACACGAAGCTCCCGCCATTGAGGGGTCTAGGGAAGATCAATGTATGTAACCTTACCTTTAAATATGAAGCCTCCAATGCGGGTCTAGGGAGGGTCAATGTACATAGTCTTACTTTTAAATGTTTAAATAAGTTGTTTCCATGACTCTAACCCTAGTCTTCCAAGTCATAAAGGAGCAATCTTACCGTTATACCAAGGCCCACCCTCCCCATAATTAAATAGTCTATAACATATAAAAACAAGGAAACTCTAAACTTCTGAATTTCCAAATACTACCATCAAGCTTGCATACTACTCATCCATGCTAGATTATCTAGTTTAATAAATCATCTTTAAAAAACAGTATACACTCCAATGCACAGAAACACTCATATATAGATCAAGTTAGAAAAGCCTTTCTATGCATATGAAACATTTCTTAGATACCACTTTTACCAAATAATCATACCACAATTATGATATGTCAGCTACACATGTGATGTAGAACAAGTTCATGATGAGTAGAGGAGACTTTTTTATTTGACAATAGAAGAAGGGAAGATAGAGGAAGAACAATAATCATAAAATGAAATGAAAAAAAATGGTAACTAATAGACTCACTTTCTCTCGACTAGTCAAGTTCCAATCTTCCAGCAGTTCATAACCATGATACATTTTGGTCACATAGGTAACTCATGTTCAGTTAGGCTGAAAGAACGAGGAATGGAACGAATCCATGATTTGATTTATTCTGCAACTCATGGAATAATTATCAAGTAATTGATATAGCAAGTGGTAGTTGATTTTCGTGGTAATAGTTAACCAAAGTGAAAACTAAAAAATACTTGGAATTCACATTTTGATAGCCACCATCCTAATTCAGGACAAAGTGAACACTCTCAGTATCATTGTCTATGTTGTTGACACCTGAATAGATTAAAAAAAGTGAAAGTCTCTGAAAATAATAGGCATCAAGTGAGGTCAAAATGGCAAATCAAAAGATTAATAGGCATAAAGCTATGATGAGTGCACAAATGGGAGAAAGAATACCTAACGACATTCTGAAATACATATATGAATAAGGTGACACAGAGCAAGAGAATAACAAAAGTAGAACAGACAGTCGTTAAAACCAATGATCAGATATCGGAATACATATAGAACACAAACATAAGAATTTAATATATTATACAACAAAATATGATCAAACCACACATCTTTAAGTGATCTAGCAACCTCCGACTAAATCCATCCAATGATCCAAAGAAAGGCTTTTGGCAAAGCTCAGAAGGTTAAACATGCCAAAGAAAAAGCGTCGCGAGGATACCAAAATCGCTCATACGGCGCACACCCAACATATCACTGGAACCATGAAAAAGCACAACTGAATACCTAGCAACCGCAATTACGATCTTGCCAAATCATCATATGTCGAACATTTTGTGTTCGACCATGTAAATAACACAACGAAGTAAAGAGATTGCATTATAGCGTGAAAGAAAAAGGAAGGAAAGCGGGTTAATGCTGAAAAACCAAAATCGATTTCTTCGACCCAATCTGAAGAAGCGTACCGATGTAAACATACAATGAACTTTGGAAGAAGAGCCCGCGAGCAAGTAGACGAAATAGAGGGGCAAATCACCACCAACTCCAAATTGAGAAAACAAAATATCTCAAGAAGCAACAAAAACCCACATGCAATTCTTGCTCCCTTCCCCACTCCCCTCCAAGAAAAGATCAAAATCGAAACGGTTGAGCAATCAAAGGGGGAATAGGAACAAGAAAAAGATCGTGCCTTTCGAGGGTGCGAGGAGGCTCGAGCGAGGAAGAACGGAGACGAAGAGCATAATAGCATCGTAATCTTCTTCCCTTCTTCTTTTCTTCACCACTGACACTGCTCGTTCTCGCACTCTGAGATGTCTTTCTCCTCTCCACAGCCTTACATTTATCGTTCCATCTCATTCCATTCTATTCCGTTACATTCGCCACGCAATCGAGGAGAAAAGGTCCATTTCCTTCAGACGTGGGGTCCGTCCCGTAGCTTTGCTTCGCGCTTTCGCTGTCATCAAGCAAGCAAGCAAGGGATGCGTGGGTCGCGCCCCCAAGGGGTCTCTGTGCATACATCACACGGCATTACAACACGTGTTACTCACGTGAGTGCTCGCTTGCGGACTCGTGGAAGTAAAAGACACAACTGCCCTCGACGATGGCGACATCACGTAAGGACAGATCTACGACTATGTGTGCAAACGAGTCGGATTACGTGTACGGTCGGAGTCCGAAGGATGAAGTTACTCTGTTCTTGGTTATGCTGTGCGGCAGAGTAGTGTAACGGCGGTAGGACGGAGCGGGCCTATCACGGGAATGATGAGTAGGGTCCAATGGTTTAATGGTGTTGCCCTGATTGCGAAGACAGGAATGATGCGTTTTTAAGGGTGGCATGTTGTTGGAATAGTTTGATGGTTTGATGTGCAAGGATTAGAACCTCATTTAATAATTCCAACAGACATGATAACATGGTAAAATACTTTTAGGACACATTTCTGAGGAGAAAGAAATAGCAGAGCTCTGCTAGGGAGGGCAGCCATGGTAGCACATTCAAGAAGACATCAACAAAGCATGTCTCGGACTCTTTGCAGAAAGTGGGGTTCTCATTTCTTTTGATGCTATGAATCATAAGAAGCACGTTTCAGAGGTTGTCCCCGGAAGCATCAGAAACTTCACGACGGTAGCCTCCCTCCAACATATTTGGGACCATCCATACAAGCAATAATCTCACACTCTTGTTTGTCCCCCATATATCAAAATAATGCACAGTAACTTTTGCTTTTCCAGTGAAATCAAAATATAAAGTGCATTAGCAGTATAAAGCTACTAGGACGAAGGAATGGAACAAGAGATTACTTGAGCAAGTTGAGTTACTACTTAAAGATGAGGGAATAAATATATTGCTTTCTGGTTATAGTTAGATAAAGCATGCTGTGATGTATTTGCTTTTGAGTGCCATATAAAATATTTAAAATTTTAAAAATAGTATATCAAATGGGGGATAGCGTATTGAACAGTCCGAGTCAGGAAGAACTGAAAAGGAGACTTCGAGTAGGTGTTCCCAAGCAATCAAGTTTAGTTGTGCTTTCAAGGCAAACATGTGGGAAGAATACACCAAATGAACACTTTCTTTACAAAGAATTGTACCTAGTAATATGGATTTCTAAAGATCATATAAATTTGAGTGAGAAAATTCAGGTAATGGTACCATCTCAAGATCCTTGAAGTACTCATGTTCAAGAGCTTTGCGAGCTGTGATTCTCCTTCCTGGTTCCAAACAGAGCATTTTCTGTGCAATAATTTGCATATTAGCAATGGAGTAAAGCTGACAGGACACAAAAACTCCTCAAGACATGCAGTGGAACAGGCAAATATAATACTGCTAGTATACATAACAGCAGGTATCGAAAAAAGAACAAATATCATCTTCTCAAAATTGGTCAAGGCATAGAAGTACTAATAAGTTTATTTAGTATCATAAAATAGACAAAGTTCTTTGCCGGTTAGTGAAATGAATCAATCCACCTGTACGTTAAGCGTTGAGGAAGTAAAGGATTGATGGTACTGTTAGTAATGAGACTAAAGATGTGCAACAGCAGAGTCAAATTTAGGATAGCGCAAAGGCTGCAGCGCGCCGTTATAGCTTATACCAATTGATGAACTAGCATATAAAATTCTTTTCTTTTTTCATTTTTGGACTATTGAAACGTAAGCTGGTAACTTTTTCTGGAAATATGGCAAACTATGAAAGGTTAGGAATACTCACTGAGAGAAGGTCGACACCTGCTGGTTCAAGATTTGGCACCAGTGCTGCCAGATCCTGCAGAGGAAATCTTGCATTAGGTTCTTAATATTTTCATCCTGGTAATTCTTTGGTATATTCTTAGTGGCACCACATAGATAAGCACCGAATTTTCAGAGTCATGCATAATGAAATTTTTGTGCAAGTCTTCAGTATATTTTCTGATGCATGAAGCATCAACTAATTAAACAAAAGGTTTAAAGCAAGTTCATTGTTTCCTTACCATAGGATCCCATTTGGGAAAAGAACACTTGAAGTGAGGTAATGATGTAACCCCTGACCAAGTTTCTTCATTAGGAGTACCTAAAACTCTTCATACATACACGTTAAAGGAAATCATATGACACTTTTAGGTATATATCAATTGCATGGAGCAAAACCAGAACTTGAAATCTTAGTGACAATAATATGTAAACCAGAAAATTTTGAACAACTGAGAAATCTCCGAATCTCCACAGAACAGTGGGCATCGATTCACCATTTCTACAAAAATACAACCTATCGACCATAAGTCGACTGGAGTAGAATAGTGGCGAGACCCAAGAAGAATTTCCGGTGCTCTATACGCCAGGGTCACAACCTGAAAAAAGAATAAGTGAACAGAGATTCCGATGCATAAATAAAATGAAGTATAGAATGAAATAGTTAGGATCATTTTTCAGGAATAAAGTGCTTAGAGTAGCATAGAGATGCAGAACAATTATCTTAAAGGTGCTTTACTAGAAGCACAAATATATATCATCAACGTTTCTTGCAATCAACAATCAAATATATCTCATGTTTGAACCTTTATGTACTTTGAATCGTTTATGATAGTTGTGCTACATAATAGTTTGTCATTCTCATCTGAGCAACCAAAACAATCAAAATTTGCAAGAAAGAAACATCATCAAATAAATCATCTACCTCATCGGTCAATGTCTGGACAGGAATATCAAATGCCCTACCCAATCCGAAATCGGCAATTTTTATGGTATTAGTTTGCAGGTCAATCAGCAAATTCCGAGGTTTTAGATCACGGTGAAGAACCCTATGAGAATGGCAGTACTCAATACCACTTAAAATTTGGTATAGAAATTTCTGCAAAAAAGGAAAGTGGCACTTATCAGCCACTCAGATTCTAAAACTGTATAATACTACTTCAACATACACCATACATATTCAATCAGGAACTAAAGGATGCCTAATAAACTAACAAACGTATGAGAGGTGAGCATTGTTTTTAGCTGCCAACTGAGTACATTGGCCAAAATGATCTTAATTCTTTTCCCATGTGTCTACGTACCAAAAATAAGAAAGCCTATGTTACTATGGTTAGAACTGTTAGGATCAAGAGCACTAAGAGGGGGGGGGGGTGAATTAGTGCAGCAGAAATCTTTCAGCAATTAAAATCGAAAGCTGCGTTCGTTCGATAAAAAAACGATTTCGATGTAAAAGCCGATTCTAAGATTACTTTAACTTAAGATTAAGCAAGATGACGTTAAAGTAAATCTATGAAGGCAGTTTGCAGTTTATGATGGAAATCAGAAAGCAAGCGCAAACTGAAATGCGACGTTCGTACGATAAAACTGGTTTACGTCTAAATGCCGATTCTGAAGATACTGAACTTTGAGATACGTTTTATAAATGAGCAGAAGGCAGTTTGCAGTTATGATTCTAATCAAAATGTAAACGTAAACTGAAATATGATGATCGTACGAAAAAGCCGATTTACGTCTAAACACAGATTCGGAAAGCTCTGAACTTAGAAACTTGTTCGTAAAAGCGCAGAAGGCAGAAGCTATTTAGGAGGTTTGCAGTAAAGACAAAATGCTCAAAGTAAATGCAAACCAAGATTTAGAGTGGTTCGGTCAATCTTGACCTACTCCACTTTTGGCTTCCTCCACCGACGAGGTCACCGACGTCAACTAGAGGCCTTCCTTCAATAGGCGAAGGCCAACCACCCTTTTACAGTTTCACTCCTTTTGACGGGCTTAGGAGACAACCCTTACAGAAATTTTCTCTCCTCTCTTTACAACTCAAAACTTGGAAGAAAAGATGGAGAAGAACTTTTGGCCTTTACAACAATTTTGAGCTCTAAGAATCACAGAAAAAGATCAAGATTTCGGTGTATGTCTGTGTGCTTTCTGTGTTGAATGGGTGGGGTATTTATAGGCCCCAACCCAGTTCAAATTTGGAGCTCAAAACTGTCAATTCCCAGAATTCCGGGATCAGGCGGTTGCACCTCCTGACTGGAGCGGTTGCACCGCCTGGCAGAGCTCGAAGACTGAGCCTCTGGGCGGTACCACCTCTATCAGGGGCGGTTGCACCTCTCTACCAGAGCTCGAAGACCGAGCTCAAGCGGTTGCACCTCCTGACTAGGGCGGTTGCACCGCTTGGCAGAGCTCGAAACTTGAGCTCAGGCGGTGCCACCTCTTGTCAGGAGAGGTTGCACAGCCCAATCTCGCTCGGAGACTGAGCCTAGGCGGTTGCACCTCCTGGCTGGGGCGGTTGCACCGCCCAGTCTCGCTGGGAGACTTAGCCTGGGCGGTGCTACCTCCTGGCTTGGGCGGTTGCACCTCCCACAGCAATCAGGGTCCGAATAGGTTGATCCATTCGGCCCAATTTGGGTTTTTTTAGGGGCCCAATTGCCCCAAGATTAAGTTAATGGGATCACCTCCCATTTCTAACTTAATCATTGTGCTAACTACGATTATTTCCTAAGACAAATTCTGCAGCTTGCTCCGGTGCGTCAATCGCTTCTTCCGGCGAGTTTCCAGCGAACTTCCGTCGATCATCCGACGAACCCTCGGTGATGCTCCTGCGGACTTCCGGAAAACTCCTGGACTTGCGACGATCCACTTGGCGAGTTCCGACGAGCTTCTTTGGCAAGCTTATGGACTTCTCGGATTTGTTCCCGCAGAACCTCCAACGACTGTCCGAACTTCCGTCGAGCTCTCGAACTCCCAACGTGATCATTGTCATGACTCCGGCGCAACTCCTGCTGCATGTCTTACTTTCATCGTAGTTAATCCTGCACACTCAAAACAAAAACTTCGATCGAGACAATTAATCCTAAGCAATTAACCAAGTTGTCCGGCATGTCATTGGTCCCTCGACGCTTCGTTCGATTCTTCGGCGCATCGTCCTTTCCTGCAGCCTATTGCCCAATCGGCCAGTTGACTCCGCAACTCCGATATCCTTGGCACAATACCCGCTCTTCTTGGCCCGATGCCCGAGTCCACGGCCCGAAGCCTTCTGTCGATACATCGACCGATCCACCGGCCCGACGTCCAATCTTCTGACATGTTCCTCCGGCACAACATGATTTTCCTGCTTTAATTGTCTCATCCTGATCGAAGCATCCTGCGTTACTCAAAACGCAAATCAAATCATAAACATATATCAAGTAGTTTCATCATCAAAATACGAGATTCAACAAGAACAAACATTAATAACTGACTAGTTGCTTGATGTGTTAAAATGATTAGTAATTCATCCCTGAGCCAAGACAATTTGGTAGAGAATAGAATGCTATAATACTTGTAACCCAGGAAGAAACATAAACAGAAAAAATAACAAGTAGATCGTTGAATCAATCTTAAAGGTGAAAATTACTCAAAAAGTAAAACTGAAAGCACTAACTTGAATATAGAGTAAATTAATGTCAATCTTGAGGGATTGAAATTAGCCAATGAAAAATCAAGAACACTCCCTTGAACACAGAAGGAAAATGATACCAACTTAAATTCAGATGTGAGGAATGTCTTTAGTCTTTACAAACACCTATATGAGAAAACATTTTAAGAGATAAACTTATAACAAGAGAAAAACATGATTAGTATTTTTACAATAAAGTAGGTTCTTAGAAGACCTGTGACCAGAACAAGAGAAGATAGCTTTAATTGAATGTTTCAGAATACTTAATTGATGAAAAGAAAGATGGTGCACCCTCACATGTGCAGTATTTAGTGGCAGAAAATGTGGTAAGCTAAAGAAGCTCTTTATGAACAACTCGTTTCCAATGCTAAAGACAAGTGAACCATAAATGATTCTATAATATAAAAACACGAGTTATATAAATTAATTGTATTAATTAATCAGAAAATTTTACAAAGTACAACAAGAGACAACATGAAGAGAAGATCAACATACAGTTCTATAGGTATAAGCATTAGAGTTATGAAAATAAGTACTAAGGGAGTGATACCTCACCTTCATTAAACGATGGTCTTCTGAAAATGTTTGACAAGAATCCATGTGCTTCTTCAAGTCCAAGTCCAGATACTCAAAAATTAAATATACACTTCTCTCAGAGACCCCTACATCAAGCAACCTGCTAACGAAAACCCAACTGTTCATACGGTCATGTCATGCTATAAAACTAAAACCTAGAAAGAATAGCTCTTGGAATGGATGGTAATGAGGAAATTTAAAAATTCATTCTATTACTGATGCAAAATCATTCCAGCACCAAATAAGAAATATTACTAAGACCAGTTACTACATCAAGGATTTTTTTTATTGACCATGGTTATTATTTTTACAGTGAAACTTCAAGATTTAATAGTTTAGTATTTCATCAGAAATTCAGCTTAAATATTCAGACACTAGATTCATATGATTTTTACAGTGTCAGAGTTAACACAATCCACCATCATATACATATTATTGTGACATGGATATAAAATAAGGATTAATCAAACTGATCTACATCATTTTTTTCTGACTGCCTTGTGAATTATCTCACAATTTACAACCACCAACCATTGATCCTTTCAACAAAGAGTCTTTCATTTCAGACTTCAAAGTAATCAGAATTTCAAAAAAGAAGTTGTACGCAATAACAGGATTTGGGTTTGTATAAAGGGGTGGGTAAGGGGAAGAGGAGAATCATGAGTTTCTGCAGTTATCATGTGCCCCTTGGAATTGAAGACTTTTTTTTCTTATAAGATAGTTGTAAAAGCAACCATGGTTTATGGATCAATATGTTGGGCATATAAAACCCTTGCACAACTGATATGACAATGTCAAAGTGGATGTGCTAAATTTCTCTTAGAGAGAGAATAAGAAATATTTTTATCTGTGAAGAATCAAGTATTAACGTAACAAGAAAAATGAGAGAAAATCTTCTAAGATGGTATAGATTTGTTCAATATCAATGTATGAATATTGTGGTCGAAGGAGACGAGAATTAGTAGTGTGAGAAAAGGTAGAGTGAACCGTATGAAAGCCTCACAAGAATAAATAAAAAAATATCTACAATCTCTTGGTATAACTATATATAGATTCATACAGCCAACTCCATATATTCAGGTCACTTGGGCTTTTTGTGGTTTTGATTTAGCTACTATAAGCATTAACAGGAATAGTTAGGAAAGACAAAAAAATCAACTATACATGAAATATATTTAGCTTTTGAGAATTTTATTAAATCAAAACCATAAGAAGCACCTCATATCGATGAAGGCTAAGACTAAAGAACTACAGATAGACATAAAAGAAATGACTAAGATATTTTGTGGAGTGCACCAGAAGGCCCAAATTTAATATAAGAATTTACATAGAAAACAATTTTTGATAACTTCAAATGTCAATGACTAAAAATTGATAATAATGTAGAAACTAGAATCAAAATAATCACTTTACTAAAATTCAACATCAGATGGATGTACTAAGATTCAGAAAATCTCTTTTTGCAAAAAATCGAGAATGTAAAATCAAAACAGAAAGTTTCCTAACCAGTCAATGTTCAGGTAGAGGAGATTAATATGCAACAATTGTACCATATTCAGAACGAATCTGAAGTTAGATGCTGAAGCAGTTCATAGTAGATAGAGTATGAACAGGTATACATTTCCCACCTTGGTTACTACAATTGTAACAGAAAGATTCCTAACTTAATTTCCTCATCAACTAAGTTATTATGACGGGAAATATGTGATCCCAAATCTTCAAAACCCCAACAAGGAATGATACTCCTGCCAAATCCAGCAAATCATGGAGTTCACCATTTGCCAATTTAATTGGTATACTAATACAAAGCAAAGGTATTACTATTGAGGTTATATATTAAAATTATTCAAACAAGGCCATGGTTCGAAGGATCAGCAATCCACCAAGAAATCATCTGGAATCAACTAATGCTATCAACAACAGACTTTCAACATTTATAGGATCCTGCATATTTTATCCCAATCCATCGAGGTTTGAGAAGAACTCATTAGACAGAACATAAATACTATCTTCAACATAAGATGCACAGAAACCCTTTTTTAATCGAACTCTTTCCTATTAAGTTTTTAAATTCACAAGAATCTTGAACCTACACGAGTATCACTTATGGTTTTCCATGTGGTTTTGGGAGGCAATTAAATTTCAGGTATTGAAACATGAATTTCAGTATAATTCTCCTATACAGTTTTACAAATCATTAAAAATTTGCTGAGTGGTCAAACACTGACAAGGTACAACAACTAAGGAAATGTAGCACTCCACCCAGGAAAAGAATTGAAGGCATTTGATGACACTGACATACAATGATAAACACATTATAGAAACTTATGGAATAAAGGATCTTTTAACAAACACGGCATGGTCTCATTCACAGTATTCTGTTCTCCTTAAGTTCTGAAACTAATTATTTTATTAAATCGGAAAAGCAGAAAGACTTAGGAAGAGCTGAAAATTGTAAATTTCATGGTCAGGATTCAGCATATATTTTTCTGCAAGAATTTATTTCAATCAGCCAGTATAGTAAAAATATATTGCCAAATGTGATAAAGCAACAGTAAAACTCAATCGCTAAGGAAGGTATCAAAATTTTTTTTTCAC
>NC_088352.1:3790000-3817500 GCF_036884655.1 Musa acuminata AAA Group
AAACCAACTATTTCTAAGAGAAACCAACTATCTCGCTCTTAAAAATTCAACAAATGAACAAGGAGTTCCTCGCTAGTTATACAAAAAGATTTCATGATGAAGTTAGACTGGTGGCTCACCTAAATCCATTTGTGCTGATTAACGCTTATATCGACAACTTTTAACTTTTGAAGTTCTTTTATTTAGTTATCATACAACTGCTGACCATTTTTCTAGAGCTCCTATAGGAGACCAATCGTTATATCATAGTATAATCCATAATTATAGGAAAAAGGAACTCTGAACCTAAGAAAGTCTCAATGAAGGAGAGGAGTTCATGAGTGGGCAATTTGGAGTGCCCCCTATAATGACAAACCAAGGGTTGATTGGGCACCCCCTTGTAGAGATTTTACGCCACTAAATACGTTGCATACCGAAGTGTTCGTGCAGATAAAAGAGATCCTCCAACTCGCCACTCTTAACGGGATCCTCCAACTCGTCTAAGCCATTCAAAATACTACTACTCATATCAAGATTATGGGCATGACACATAAGATTATTATGATTTAAAATTATAGATCAATGAGCTCATCTAGAAGGGGAAACTTAATCATTACTTACATAAGGTGCGAGAGCCTTTCCCGCAAAGCTCAATTGAGTGTTAGGTGGACCCATATTTAGAGAACCAATTCCACATCCAAAAATAATTATGTCAGGGACCCTCCATATAAAAGATTTTGCCCGTTAGGAGATCCTCCGATTGTGTTTAAGGAAGAAGAGATTGAGCACATTGATCCTCATCATAATGATGCTATGGTGGTCACCTCAAGATCACCAATGTAATGATAAAAAGAATTTTAGTAGACATGGGAAGTTCTGCCAACATATCATATACTATGATGCTTTCTTGAAGATCGGGGTTAAGCGCAAATGACTTCCAACTGATCTCCTCTATACTCATTGGCTTTAGTGAGATTCCATAACTCCCTAGATTTGTATATTACTTTTGGATTTGATGATTGCTCTAAAATTATGAAGATAAAATTTCTAGTCATTCGATATTTTATTCGCCTATAATACAATCATTGGTCACTAACCCTCAATCGTTTGCGTATAGTTATCTTGATTTACTACATGATTTGAAAGTTTTTCACCAACTCTAGGGTTGGAGTAGTCAAGAGAGACTCATGGGAGTCTCGTCATTATTACCTCACCTCTATATAACAACCTTATTTTTCCTTTGAATTATTAAACTCTATATAAATAAATTTTTTTTATTGTTCTCGGTGAACTCACTCTTCTCACCTTATTAATCCTAATCAACTTGCATCATCTAACCACAATAAATACTAGTTTTCTTTGAATATTTTGTTACATGATATATTTTTTTCATTTTATTCTCTATTAGAGCAATATTTATTTATTTTTTAATCTTTTATTTTATTAAATTTTATTTCTAACCTTCGAAAAATATTAATTTTTTAATCCTAGTACTTTTAAAAATATTATTTTATTTTTTTTTTGTCGAATGATGCATCCAAGATAACTAAAATATTACAATATTTTTTTATTCATCTATTTAAAATACATCCTTATTTTTTAATAGTATTTCAAAGATTATATTTCATGTATTTGGTCATGATTCTTCTTAACCTAAAATGCGATGCATGACATAACATAAATCATGGGGATATTTTCCACCTATGACAAGAACATTTGTTTATTACTAACGTACAATCCTAATACTACAAATCATTATATCATACATATCTTTTATCAAATTAATATAATTATTTAGTATATTTCCTTTTTACATGTGAAACTAATGTAGTAATGGATATGGATCACCTTTTGGGAATCTTTTATGATTGCGTGGGCTATAATGGATCAAGTTTGACAATACTGTATCCATGAAAATTCCTATATGCTTAATAACTTGTTAATATTAAATAACAAGGCACCAGTAAAAATATCAAAATTAATCCTAATTAAACTTTTAATGATCAAAATAATATCATCCATGTGGATCTGTTTTAGATATGACATAAATCTAGCAACAGTTCTCAGGCAAAGAAAGAAAAATAATGAGAAGATAACAAAAAATTACCTGTAAAATTATGTATGAATCTCCAGAGTAGAATTTACTATAATCAGAGTTTGGTATAGGCACTGGTTGAAAGTTCTCAATACGCCATATTTCTGTTCCTCTATGTGGTGTTAAGTAAATGCTCACATTAAAAAAATAAAAGATACTACAAAAAAAACTATTTGAAGAGTAAAAGAACAGCTAAAAAATTTGTGCAACCAATAGTGACAATAACTTGCCCACATGGTGCATTTTATAACATTTCTTATAAGGATACACTTTGTGTCCAACTCCCTGAAACGCAGGATCAGCATATTTTGTAGAACTAGACATTGTATGCTGAAATATTTTATACTACGACAATGGAACAAGACGTCTTCACAATTTCAGAATGTGCTCAGAACACTGAATAATTGAAAAAAGCTGCACTCAGCAGAAGAAAATAACATAATCAATAATCATCTAGAACTAATATGTACTGTGGCCAACTCATCTACAGGTTTTACCATAAAAATTATACAACAGGTTGCTGGTCAACACAAGTCAGCTGTGCAGTAAGCGAATCATTAAACCATCAAATTATATAAAATAGCATTTCTATAACTTTTCTCAAGCAGGATGGATAAATGTACATGTGGGAACACGATATTTTTTTCTTACTTACAACACATACGAGAAAGCGAAAAGTCTCTTCCTTGATTCATCATCATCTTCATCTCTTCTCCCACACGCAGTAGTCATTGCCAGAGGCAACGACGTGGAAGTTGGAAGGAACGAGATTCCCCACGTCGTATCTCGAGCCTAGCTTTGTCAATATCTTCCCATCGATCATTGCCATGTAGAGGTCAGCATCAGAGGCCAGAATGTTGAGAGCGCTACCCGAATGAATTCCATTTCGTGTTCTGGTTTTAGCCAACCGAGTTATCTTCTCCTTCAATCCCCAGTCGAACATGTGGTCGTAGAACTGCACGCACGAACATATAATCGTCAGGCTGTGAAACTATTTGAATCGAATGTTAGGCAGAAGCATACTTACGATGGAAGGGACTCCCGGATGCGTGAGTATATAAGCGTAGCCTTGCATGACCTTATCAGAAGGAAAAGGCCACAACCTTTGCGTCGAACCGGTATCGTGGTTGTCGACGAAGGTGACAGCCTTCTCCGGCCACCACCCCATCATGCCGGGCGCCTTCCCCTGGGGATCACGCATCCTCCACAGTTCACCTTCCACGGCAGCTTGTAGTATTCCCTTTGTGGTGAAATCGAAGGCCGTCGCTGGGCCTCCGACCTGCTGAACCCAATTAACCAGCCCTTGGCGGTTGCCGTTCTGATCGTATGCTGGCTTCCCATCGTTTCCGTAAGCTAATGAATTCCAGATCTCAGCCACCACGAAGTTTGGCTGCGTCTGTTCGACGTAGATCTTGGCGATGCTTGAGGAGTAACCCTCGGCAAAGTCAAGCCTCCACCCGTCGAAGCCGATGTCAGTCTTGAGCCAATTCAGCCAGTCCGTGAGCTCACGCTGGACCTGCGTGTTGAGGTGGTCGATGTCGGGAGCCGCCGCGAAGCCCTCGCCGGTGTCGAGGTTGCCGGTGCCGTCGGAGTACTGTGTGTCGTCCCTACAGATCATGTGTGGACCCCAGTCGAGGCGGGCATCATCGGTTCCGCCTTCGAAGATGCACCATATGCCTCTCCCGTCTTGCTTGTCTGCGCAACGATGGTTGATGACGATGTCGGCCACGCATTTGACTCCCTTGTCGTGGAAAGCGCCGATCAGCGCCTTCAACTCATCCTGATTCCCATACTTGGAAGCACCCAAGTCGTAGAGCCGCCCCGGCATGTAACCTGAGAGGAGAAGTGTCACAGAATAGTTTAGACCAAGGCCGACTCGGTCAACATGTGAGAGTGATCACGACGGCAAATACGAATCACGGAACGACCTTGAACGCCGACAGAGTGCGAGGGCGGAGGCAGCCAGACGTGGGTGACTCCAGCGTTGGCTATATCAGAGACTTTGTCTTTCAAGAAGTTATACCAACCGCCTTGTTGCCTCCACGACTCCCAGTTGAAGCCCTGCAACGTATTCGTTTCTTTTACTGTAAACGCGATGAAGGACGAAGGAAAGAAATGGATCTATTTATCTCTACCTGGAAGAGTATCTGGGACTGAGCCAAGTTCGGAACGACAAGAAACAGAAGCAGAAACATCCAAGGACCAAGTGATTTCACTTTCAGATCTGAAAAAAAAGAGGATGCAAACGAATTATAAACAGATATCTACATGAAAAGAAACAAAATAACAAGTCACCATACACCACAAAAACATATCAAACCCTAGACATCTCGGACAGCTCAAGCACACGCAATGCATCTCTCAAACGAGAAACAACCTCGTATGATGATCTTTGATTGTTTCCCCAAACAAGCTAAATATTTCACAGCAAACCTAATTTAGGATAATGACACAAGTATGAAGAACAACTAATCGTTAAAAGTTGTGTTTAGATCCCCAAACAAGCTAAATATTTCACAGAAACCTTATTCACTGCCTCAGCCCCCCTAAAACGTTTAAAGTTGTGTTTAGATCCGACCCGACTTGCTAGCGGGTCTGTATACTCGACCCATAATTCCGCCAGTCAAATTAAACGGGTCGGATCATTTCATTCGATGGTTACGGATCGAGATCCAGCAGACATGAGCTGATCCGCTCTTCTGTTTGGATCTAGCTAAATGCACAATTAAAAGAAACGTCGTTAACTATATCTCTTTTAAGCTTCTCCTCCTCTTTCTCGTTCTAGTCAACAACCACACCACCGACGTTCCACTTCCATACATTTGATGGGAGGAACATCGAGTTCCTCCTCCTCGTTCGACTCAGTTCTTCAATGATTGCCTCCAAAACCAGCTTGGTTTCATGGGTCAACGGGCTGGGTGGCGCCCGTTCCCTCCACTTTTATGTGATTATTTTGTGCTCCTCTCAGATGTTGTTACATGCACGTTTCTCCTATCCCTTTCCATTGTTTCATGACAAAATAATATGTGCAGTCGAGCATCTTTGCTGACAACTCCTTTTCATCTTGACTGGGAAATTGGGTCCGAGACAAATTAAGTTGTGTATATACGATGAAGCATGAGTTGTAAGAGAGAGGTATAGATAAGATTCATAATGTTTCAGTGTTGGTGCATTCAATAATGAAGAAATCGAACGTGATATTGAGATGCATTATTACTTTGATCATTGGCATCGATGAGGCCATCTGAGAGGAGACATAAACCATGTTATTTAATCCCTCCCCTTTTTTTCTCTCAAGTAAAACGATTAGTATATTGCATGGTGTCAATCAACCTTATGCATGCATGCACGTACTTACGGAAAGCTTCCCTTTTGATTCGTTAATGAAGATTAGTGTTAGCTTATTCCAACAATACACTAACATCTCCTCTTAAAATAATTTCGAATAAATGCAAATTCTTCGCAATAATCAGAGTATTTCCTTTTTTTTGGTTTACAATTGGTATGATTAATCATAGTCTCTTCTTTTGAGTGTTAGAATTGAATGCATGCATCTGAAAGCCAAATGAGTGTTAGAATTGAATGCATGCATCTAAAAGCCAAATTTCAAATGCATGCATGCATGCATCTCTACCTGACGTAAAGATATGAGTTATTTTTTCTTTTGGTCGACACTAGAGATGATTTGTGGGCCACAAATCCACAACTATTTGCATCGCATAGTAACATTGATAAGATATGAATTGCTCCTAGTCATTTCTTGCTTTACAAATGATTCCACTCCACATGTGCATCACATGCATATCCCAGTCCTCGCCCGAGTCACTCCAGATCGATTCTCGATTGGCGACTCGCCGGCCCAGTCCTCGCCCAAGTCGCTCCAGATTGATTACCGACTAACAACTCGCCATTGAGGGGTCTAGGGAAGATCAATGTATGTAACCTTATCTTTAAATATGAAGCCTCCAATACGGGTCTAGGGAGGGTCAATGTACGTAGTCTTACTTTTAAATATTTAAATAAGTTGTTTCCATGACTCTAACCCTAGTCTTCCAAGTCGTAAAGGAGCAATCTTACCGTTATACCAAGGCCCACCCTCCCCATAATTAAGTAGTCTATAACATATAAAAACAAGGAAACTCTAAACTTCTGAATTTCCAAATGCTACCATCAAGCTTGCATACTTCTCATCCACGCTAGATTATCTAGTTTAATAAATCATCTTTAAAAAACATTATAGACGTGGGGTCCGTCCCGTAGCTCTGCTTCGCGCTTTCGCTTGCATCAAGCAAGCAAGCAAGGGATGCGTGGGTCGCGCCCCCAAGGGGTCTCTGTGCATACATCACACGGCATTACGACACGTGTGACTCACGTGAGTGCTCGCTTGCGGACTCGTGGAAGTAAAAGACACAACTGCCCTCGACGATGGCGACATCACGTAAGGACAGATCTACGACTATGTGTGCAAACGAGTCGGATTGCGTGTACGGTCGGAGTCCGAAGGACGAAGTTATTCTGTTCTTGGTTATGCTGTGCGGCGGAGTAGTGTAACGGCGGAAGGATGTAGCGGGCCTATCACGGGAATGATGAGTAGGGTCCAATGGTTTAATGGTGTTGCCCTGATTGCGAAGACAGGAATGATGCGTTTTTAAGGGTGGCATGTTGTTGGAATAGTTTGATGGTTTGATGTGCAAGGATTAGAACCTCATTTAATAATTCCAACAGACATGATAACATGGTAAAATACTTTTAGGACACATTTCTGAGGAGAAAGAAATAGCAGAGCTCTGCTAGGGAGGGCAGCCATGGTAGCACATTCAAGAAGACATCAACAAAGCATGTCTCGGACTCTTTGCAGAAAGTGGGGTTCTCATTTCTTTTGATGCTATGAATCATAAGAAGCACGTTTCAGAGGTTGTCCCCGGAAGCATCAGAAACTTAACGACGGTAGCCTCCCTCCAACATATTTGGGACCATCCATACAAGCAATAATCTCTCTCTCTTGTTTGTCCCCCATATATCAAAATAATGCACAGTAACTTTTGCTTTTCCAGTTAAATCAAAATATAAAGTGCATTAGCAGTATAAAGCTACCAGGAAGAAGGAATGGAACAAGAGATTACTTGAGCAAGTTGAGTTACTACTTAAAGATGAGGGAATAAATATATTGCTTTCTGGTTATAGTTAGATAAAGCATGCTGTGATGTATTTGCTTTTGAGTGCCATATAAAATATTTAAAATTTTAAAAATAGTATATCAAATGGGGGATAGCGTATTGAATAGTCCGAGTCAGGAAGAACTGAAAAGGAGACTTCGAGTAGGTGTTCCCAAGCAATCAAGTTTAGTTGTGCTTTCAAGGCAAACATGTGGGAAGAATACACCAAATGAACACTTTCTTTACAAAGAATTGTACCTAGTAATATGGATTTCTAAAGATCATATAAATTTGAGTGAGAAAATTCAGGTTATGGTACCATCTCAAGATCCTTGAAGTACTCATGTTCAAGAGCTTTGCGAGCTGTGATTCTCCTTCCTGGTTCCAAACAGAGCATTTTCTGTGCAATAATTTGCATATTAGCAATGGAGTAAAGCTGACAGGACACAAAACTCCTCAAGACATGCAGTGGAACAGGCAAATATAATACTGCTAGTATACATAACAGCAGGCATCGAAAAAAGAACAAATATCATCTTCTCAAAATTGGTGAAGGCATAGAAGTACTAATAAGTTTATTTAGTATCATAAAATAGACAAAGTTCTTTGCCGGTTAGTGAAATGAATCAATCCACCTGTACCTTATGCGTTGAGGAAGTAAAGGATTGATGGTAATGTTAGTAATGAGACGAAAGATGTGCAACAGCAGAGAGTCAAATTTAGGATAGCGCAAAGGCTGCAGCGCGCCGTTATAGCTTATACCAATTGATGAACTAGCATATAAAATTCTTTTCTTTTTTCATTTTTGGACTATTGAAACGTAAGCTGGTAACTTTGTCTGGAAATATGGCAAACTATGAAAGGTTAGGAATACTCACTGAGAGAAGGTCGACACCTACTGGTTCAAGATTTGGCACCAGTGCTGCCAGATCCTGCAGAGGAAATCTTGCATTAGGTTCTTAATATTTTCATCCCGGTAATTCTTTGGTATATTCTTAGTGGCACCACATAGATAAGCACCGAATTTCCAGAGTCATGCATAATGAAATTTTTGTGCAAGTCTTCAGTATATTTTCTGATGCATGAAGCATCAACTAATCAAACAAAAGGTTTAAAGCAAGTTCATTGTTTCCTTACCATAGGATCCCATTTGGGAAAAGAACACTTGAAGTGAGGTAATGATGTAACCCCTGACCAAGTTTCTTCATTAGGAGTACCTAAAACTCTTCATACATATACGTTAAAGGAAATCATATGACACTTTTAGGTATATATCAATTGCATGGAGCAAAACCAGAACTTGAAATCTTAGTGACAATAATATGTAAACCTGAAAATTTTGAACAACTGAGAAATCTCCGAATCTCCACAGAACAGTGGGCATCGATTCACCATTTCTACAAAAATACAACCTATCGACCATAAGTCGACTGGAGTAGAATAGTGGCGAGACCCAAGAAGAATTTCCGGTGCTCTATACGCCAGGGTAACAACCTGAAAAAAGAATAAGTGAACAGAGATTCCGATGCATAAATAAAATGAAGTATAGAATGAAATAGTTAGGATCATTTTTCAGGAATAAAGTGCTTAGAGAAGCATAGAGATGCAGAATAATTATCTTAAAGGTGCTTTACTAGAAGCACAAATATATATCATCAATGTTTCTTGCAATCAACAATCAAATATATCTCATGTTTGAACCTTTATGTACTTTGAATCGTTTATGATAGTTGTGCTACATAATCGTTTATGATAGTCGTTTATCATCAACGTTTCTTGCAATCAACAATCAAATATATCTCATGTTTGAACCGTTATGTACTTTGAATAGTTTATGATAGTTGTGCTACATAATAGTTTGTCATTCTCATCTGAGCAACCAAAACAATCAAAATTTGCAAGAAAGAAACATCATCAAATAAATCAACTACCTCATTGGTCAATGTCTGGACAGGAATATCAAATGCCCTACCCAATCCGAAATCGGCAATTTTTATGGTGTTAGTTTGCAGGTCAATCAGCAAATTCCGAGGTTTTAGATCACGGTGAAGAACCCTATGAGAATGGCAGTACTCAATACCACTTAAAATTTGGTATAGAAATTTCTGCAAAAAAGGAAAGTGGTACTTATCAGCCACTAAGATTCTAAAACTGTATAATACTACTTCAACATACACCATACATATTCAATCAGGAACTAAAGGATGCCTAATAAACTAACAAACGTATGAGAGGTGAGCGTTGTTTTTAGCTGCCAACTGAGTACATTGGCCAAAATGATCTTAATTCTTTTCCCATGTGTCTACGTACCAAAAATAAGAAAGCCTATGTTACTATGGTTAGAACAAACATTAATAACTAACTAGTTGCTTGATGTGTGAAAATGATTAGTAACTCATCCCTGAGCCAAGACAATTTGGTAGAGAATAGAATGCTATAATACTTGTAACCCAGGAAGAAACATAAACAGAAAAAATAACAAGTAGATCGTTGAATCAATCTCGAAGGTGAAAATTACTCAAAAAGTAAAACTGAAAGCACTAACTTGAATATAGAGTAAATTAAATTCAATCTTGAGGGATTGAAATTAGCCAATGAAAAATCAAGAACACTCCCTTGAACACAAGGAAAATGATACCAACTCAAATTCAGATGTGAGGAATGTCTTTAGTCTTTACAAACACCTATATGAGAAAACATTTTAAGAGATAAACTTATAACAAGAGAAAAACATGATTAGTATTTTTACAATAAAGTAGGTTCTTAGAAGACCTGTGACCAGAACAAGAGAAGATAGCTTTAATTGAATGTTTCAGAATACTTAATTGATGAAAAGAAAGATGGTGCACCCTCACATGTGCAGTATTTAGTGGCAGAAAATGTGGTAAGCTAAAGAAGCTCTATGAACAACTCATTTCCAATGCTAAAGACAAGTGAACCATAAATGATTCTATAATATAAAAACACGAGTTATATAAATTAATTGTATTAATTAATCAGAAAATTTTACAAAGTACAAAAAGAGACAACATGAAGAGAAGATCAACATACAGTTCTATAGGTATAAGCATTAGAGTTATGAAAATAAGTACTAAGGGAGTGATACCTCACCTTCATTAAACGATGGTCTTCTGAAAATGTTTGACAAGAATCCATGTGCTTCTTCAAGTCCAAGTCCAGATACTCAAAAATTAGATATACACTTCTCTCAGAGACCCCTACATCAAGCAACCTGCTAACGAAAACCCAACTGTTCATACGGTCATGTCATGCTATAAAACTAAAACCTACAAAGAATAGCTCTTGGAATGGATGGTAATGAGGAAATTTAAAAATTCATTCTATTACTGATGCAAAATCATTCCAGCACCAAATAAGAAATATTACTAAGACCGGTTACTACATCAAGGATTTTTTTTATTGACCATGGTTATTATTTTTACAGTGAAACTTCAAGATTTAATAGTTTAGTATTTCATCAGAAATTCAGCTTAAATATTCAGACACTAGATTCATATGATTTTTACAGTGTCAGAGTTAACACAATCCACCATCATATACATATTATTGTGACATGGATATAAAATAAGGATTAATCAAACTGATCTACATTATTTTTTTCTGACTGCCTTGGGAATTATCTCACAATTTACTACCACCAACCATTGATCCTTTCAACAAAGAGTCTTTCATTTCAGACTTCAAAGTAATCAGAATTTCAAAAAAGAAGTTGTACGCAATAACAGGATTTGGGTTTGTATAAAGGGGTGGGTAAGGGGAAGAGGAGAATCATGAGTTTCTGCAGTTATCATGTGCCCCTTGGAATAGAAGACTTTTTTTTCTTATAAGATAGTTGTAAAAGCAACCATGGTTTATGGATCAATATGTTGGGCATATAAAACCCTTGCACAACTGATATGACAATGTCAAAGTGGATGTGCTAAATTTCTCTTAGAGAGAGAATAAGAAATATTTTTATCTGTGAAGAATCAAGTATTAACGTAACAAGAAAAATGAGAGAAAATCTTCTAAGATGGTATAGATTTGTTCAATATCAATGTATGAATATTGTGATCGAAGGAGACGAGAATTAGTAGTGTGAGAAAAGGTAGAGTGAACCGTATGAAAGCCTCACAAGAATAAATAAAAAAATATCTACAATCTCTTGATATAACTATATATAGATTCATACAGCCAACTCCATATATTCAGGTCACTTGGGCTTTTTGTGGTTTTGATTTAGCTACTATAAGCATTAACAGGAATAGTTAGGAAAGACAAAAAAATCAACTATACATTAAATATATTTAGCTTTTGAGAATTTTATTAAATCAAAACCATAAGAAGCACCTCATATCGATGAAGGCTAAGACTAAAGAACTACAGATAGACATAAAAGAAATGACTAAGATATTTTGTGGAGTGCACCAGAAGGCCCAAATTTAATATAAGAATTTACATAGAAAACAGTTTTTGATAACTTCAAATGTCAATGACTAAAAATTGATAATAATGTAGAAACTAGAATCAAAATAATCACTTTACTAAAATTTCAACATCAGATGGATGTACTAAGATTCAGAAAATCTCTTTTTGCAAAAAATCGAGAATGTAAAATCAAAACAGAAAGTTTCCTAACCAGTCAATGTTCAGGTAGAGGAGATTAATATGCAACAATTGTACCATATTCAGAACGAATCTGAAGTTAGATGGTGAAGCAGTTCATAGTAGATAGAGTATGAACAGGTATTCATTTCCCACCTTGGTTACTACAATTGTAACAGAAAGATTCCTAACTTAATTTCCTCATCAACTAAGTTATTATGACGGGAAATATGTGATCCCAAATCTTCAAAACCCCAACAAGGAATGATACTCCTGCCAAATCCAGCAAATCATGGAGTTCACCATTTGCCAATTTAATTGGTATACTAATACAAAGCAAAGGTATTACTATTGAGGTTATATATTAAAATTATTCAAACAAGGCCATGGTTCGAAGGATCAGCAATCCACCAAGAAATCATCTGGAATCAACTAATGCTATCAACAACAGACTTTCAACATTTATAGGATCCTGCATATTTTATCCCAATCCATCGAGGTTTGAGAAGAACTCATTAGACAGAACATAAATACTATCTTCAACATAAGATGCACAGAAACCCTTTTTTAATCGAACTCTTTCCTATTAAGTTTTTAAGTGCACAAGAATCTTGAACCTACACGAGTATCACTTATGGTTTTCCATGTGGTTTTGGGAGGCAATTAAATTTCAGGTATTGAAACATGAATTTCAGTATAATTTTCCTATACAGTTTTACAAATCATTAAAAATTTGCTGAGTGGTCAAACACTGACAAGGTACAACAACTAAGGAAATGTAGCACTCCACCCAGGAAAAGAATTGAAGGCATTTGATGACACTGACATACAATGATAAACACATTATAGAAACTTCTGGAATAAAGGATCTTTTAACAAACATGGCATGGTCTCATTCACAGTATTCTGTTCTCTTAAGTTCTGAAACTAATTATTTTATTAAATCGGAAAATCAGAAAGACTTAGGAAGAGCTGAAAATTGTAAATTTCATCATCAGGATTCAGCATATATTTTTCTGCAATAATTTCTTTCAATCAGCCAGTATAGTAAAAATATATTGCCAAACGTGATAAAGCAACAGTAAAACTCAATCACTAAGGAAGGTATCAAAATTTTTTATTCACTGTGAATAAATGAAAAGGGAAATTATAAAATCCTAAGCACAAAAAGAAATAAAAACTTCGGTAATTTATAGCATGACTCGTTGATAAGCATGCATGATTAAAAAGGTAATTCTTTACCAAACTTTTAAAAGCCTTTATGTGATCTGCAACAGTCTCATTTAATGATCTCAGTTTTCTTCGAGTTACATATCCTATAGTGTGCTGAACAATCAGAAGGAATTATGGACACTAGAAAGACTAGGGAAGGTGAAACTAAGTTGCACAATACATGGAGTCACTATGAGTGAAACAGCAACAAGATACCTAAGGAAAGTTTAGAATGTTCATATAAATAAGTAAATTCTTCTCACACATTCAATGCTGGTTATGATAATTAATCTACGTTACCAGAAAGAATTTTCTTCCAACAGAAAACTGGTGTCACAGCAAAAGAAAGCTTAACTCTGGCCATACTTTGCAGTTATTAGTTAGTTAGCTAGGAAGTTTGTTTAATTTGTTTTGCCATGTTACACTTACATCTTGTAATTTGCCTTCTTTAAGCAAAACACAAGATACTAGGAACCCACTCGACAAAAGAAACCTTTCCAATCAAACAAACGCAAAAGCTTGTTCATCTAGTATCTTCGAATTAATCAAAGCCTAGATTCCTAAATCAATGAAGTAAATGAAGACAAAGATGGTTGGGGCAGTTGAGGAGCATAACCTGACTATGTTACAATGATGCATTTCCTTTAATAGTGAGACCTCTCTGATGACAAAGCCGGGGATTCCCTCATCCTCCTCTTTTATCCGGATCTTCTTAATAGCAATCATCTCATTTGTTTGTCGGTCTCGAGCCTTGTAAACGACTCCATACGTCCCTTCACCAATCTTCTCCACCTTCTCAAACTGAGATAGCATTTCCACCACATTACCAAAAAAACCCTTACAACTACTATAAATGAGATAATGGCGAAATGGAGCAAGGCAATCAGTGCTAGCTCACCCTTTCCATGTCGAGCACAACTCACGTAACAACCTGGGGTAAAAGTAAAATGGTTTGTCCATCAAATCAAGCAGCCAGTGGTATATAAGAACTCAAAATCCAACAACAGAAATGAACTCAGACAAGAGAAACACTCATCAATGTAGTCCAAAATTGTCAAATCGGATCGGCGCGGGGCACCAAAGAAATCAAATGCGACGGATCGAAACTCTGCATGGGATTCGAGACAAGACACACCAGTCGCAAACGGGTACACTCGAATAGTCGGATAGTACGCCGCGATCGGGAGAAGATGAACCCGAGTTGCTCGTGAAAAATCTGATCCCGAAGCAGCAGCTCGAATCGGAGGGAAGCCGCACGGAGAGATGGAAAGAAATCGATGAATCCGATCGACAACGCACGCAAGAGCAATCAGATTTAGGGTAATGGATCCACCATCGACCTACTGAGTCAGTGTTCCGCCGTGAGGAAGCAGAGCATTAGAGAGAGAGAGAGAGGGATGGGGGGTCGAGGGAGAGAACAGCACAGGCGCGCGCGAGAGAGAATGGAGCAGTTCTCTGTGGATATATATATATATATATATACCATTGTAGTTGAATTTAAAATTAATTTAAACCTTAAAAAATATACATGCATATATTATTTCAAGTTATTGATATATACATGTATTTGTATAGTATAATATATATGTATATCTTTATACATAAAAAATCCAAATGAGCAAATATTAACTATTGATATGTAAATTAATATGCTCATGTATATTTAGTACGTACACACACACACACACACACACATATATATATATATATATATATATTCAAATTAAATTATTGATATCTAAAAATTCTTGATCTTTAATGTGAAAATGTATAATATTTGCTCATGTATATTTTATGTTCAAGTTATTGATATACATGTAAATGTATATTAAAAATATACACTAAAAATATTGGTTAACCTTATAATTTAATTTATGACCTTAGAGAGAAATTTATTATATTATAATTACTAAATCCAGAATCAATCAATATACAAAAATATCTTTAAATCAAACTAAAACTTATCAAATCTGTCCTAAAATTTCTTGTGTCACTTTCTCTCCCAATTTTAAATTCATCTACAAAAACTAATTAAAAGTCTCATAAAATATCTTCTCTCTCTTTTTTTTTTCTTTTATTGCAAAGAATAAATGGTGAAAGCAGGTTCAAGACCTTACAATAAACTATCATAATCTTACAAGCTAAACTAACTTATACAGATAAAAGTCATGTATCTTATCTCAAATTTAATATAAGAGTCATGTAAGTTATAATATTTTATTTCATAAAATCAAAACAATAACTTGAAACGTCTAACACAGAACAAATAGATAAAAAGAAGAAAATAAATTCACTAGATAAGAATACTATATGTTTGACAAAAATTATTTGAAAAAGACACAAAAAGGATACTAACCATAAACCTCCCTAGAGAAAACGAAGACTTTGTTGCAGATGTTGACTCAAGAATATATCGAGATGAAGAAAAAGATACTTAAATAGTAGTGGAACAATAATTTTATTTCTAATATTGACCCTACCAATCTCATAACTTACTTCATGACCTTAGGGACAAATTTATGATTTTAGAATTAAATATATTATCAATTCCATTGGTCAAAAGGATTAATTTATATACAAAAATATTTATCAATCAAATTAAAACTTAACAAATCTGTCCTACTATTTCTGGGTACATTCTCTGCCCCTATATATATATATATATATATATATATATATATATATATATATATATATATATATAATTATTTTCGATAGAAAATAATTGAAAATGATATTAAAAAATCATTGCAATATCAAGGCTCCTTTCTTAAATCTTTCCGTATACCTAACTCTCAAGAACACAAATTTATCGATGACGACTCTAGAAATAATTGAGGAATGAAGAAAAAAAAAAGTATTGAGTCAAGCAATTAAATAGTGGTGAAATCATGGTTTCATTTCCGATATGGATCCTACCAAACTCATAATTTCATGACCTTAAGGGTAAACTTATTATTTTAGAATTAATTATTTTACTATATTAGTTCAAAAGAAGAAATTGCTACAAAAAAAATCTATCAATCAAGTGAAAGCATAAAAAAAATTAACCTAAAATTTGTAGGTATCATAATCTTCCCGTAAGCATAACAAATAGAAGTCTATTGGAGCATCTTATTTAAAGTTGGATATTAGAGTCATGTAAGTTATAAAATTTCATTTCATAAAACCAAAGTCCAATGAGATAGAAAATCAATTAATTCAAATGTTTGATGTTTTGATACATTAGAAACAGATAGGAAGAACAAAAAAATGATGAAGAGAAATATATATTTCAATATAAATTAATTAAAATATTGACACTGATAGTTGAATGATAAAATCGATTAATGAATTTGAGAAACTAATATGGTATTAAGTGTATTTATGACATAGGATGTACTTTAACAAAAGGTGCAGATCGCTCGAAGATCAAATGTTTAGTCACAAGATCGAATGTCAAGTTAGAGAACAAATTATTGAATTGAAAGATTGAACATAGAGCTAGAAAAAATCGAATATTAAGCTAAAGAATTAGTTCACCTATTTGAAGATCAATTGACATACTAAAAAATACGATAAATAAATTAGATAATTAGGCGAAGCCATGACCAAAATTTATTAGGTCACAAATAAGTTGCAAATAGGTTAAACATGTATCTTGGCTAACACAAATGAAGTCTACAAATGCATTGCTAAGGAGGTTCCAAAGAAGCTAGATTTGGTCTTTACTAAGTCAAAAGCAGACCTGATAGTGGCACCATCTAGATTAGGTGATGGTACCGCTTGGGTTCGTGGAGGACATGGTTCGGTGTTGTTTCAGTGATTCGTTAGTGGTGTTGCCTCCGTTGATTGATTGATTGATGATGGTGCATTATTTATCTATCTTATTTTTAATTAATTATTTATTTTAGAGCTTCTATGAGTGCCTCACAAGTTAGTTGTTGAGGTAAGAAATTTCCAATCCTTATTGAGCTTATGTAACTTATCTCGTGAGAAATCTTGTAAAATCTTGAGTTGTAAGAATTGTTGTTTGTAGAGACGCGTAATTCAAGTGTAATTAATATATACCCCTAATTCTTGAAAAATGAGGTAGGTAAAGAGCAGTCAATTCTCTTCTCTTAATTATGGTTTTACTTATTTAGACACTTTCCTCTATTGCTTTCTTATTACTTTTGAATCTTGACTTTTTTAGTTTTTGAAAAGATTTTCAAATATAGATATACTAATTTGCCCCTATTAGTTTCATTATCAATTATAACAATATATATATATATATATCAAATATATTATCACCAAATTCTTTGACAAAAATAATTTATTAATATACAAAAATATCTATCACTCAAATCAAATCTTTACGATTCCATCAAGAATAGAATTATAACCTATCATGAAATATGATTTATCTTAACATTAAAGGTTTTCACGTCTTTAGGAAAGGGAATAGATGAGCCAATTGGTTGATTGGCTGGGCTCGATCAACTAAAATAATTTTTTTTTTTTTTTGGAAAGGCCAACGGACTCGTCTAGCACCGGTCGTATTCATTCTTTTTAAGGGTATCTTATCACATTCACCCAAATTTAGTTTCATCCTCAAAACTAATTTAAATACCTAACATGGCATCTTATTTAAAGTTAGTAAAAAATAATTAATTCAATAATATATTTTTAATAGAATTTAATCGGAAAAATACAATAAAATGATCATTGTTGAAATACATCCCTATGGAAAACTCCTATCTTTAATATTATTTCCAATATCCATCTTTCCAAACTTATTAACTCTTCATGACCTTGTGATATATATTATGTTATTTTAGAATTATAAAATCTGTCAGTTAACATGAATATATATATATATATATATATATATATATATAATTATAATCAAATTAAAGATTATGAAATCCGTCCTCCTAAAAGAAAAGTTTAATCCTCGAAACTAATAAATGTCTCATAAAACATCTTATCTCAAGATGGACGTCTCGTAAAAATTACTTCAAGTATCAAATGCTTATATAAACAAAATTTTCAACTGTTAGAATTCGTAAATACATTAAATCTAGTTTTTTTTATTATTTATGATGATTGATTATTTTGACAAGTGGATCTACTATTTAATCAGATTAGGTAAAATAAAAAAGTACAGTTGTAGCATATTACATAAATCTTGATTGAATAGACGGTTATGATCGACTCACTCATTAGTTAAGATCAATGTGGTATGTAATCGAACACTTGTGAAAAACTTCTCCAATAAGATTTGACATTATTCAATCTAGCATATTATCACTAATTGGATTAATATATAAATCATATAGTCAAGTAAAATGAGAATTTTGACCTGTGTCGCTCTCATGCCACAGCACCAGCGGTTCGACGACATCCGAATTGAACGCTTAATGAGTGCGGCGTCCCTGTAACAAGTCACTATAATGGTCAATGTTTCAAACAGCTTCTCTTATCCGAGTAACGCCCGATAACACTACAAAACTACCCTTACGAAGAAACATCCAGTGGTTGCTCGAATCATCCATAAAAGAGGTACTTGGACACAAATGTAAAAGTTTGAACCGAAAGCAACTGACTAATTTCATTTATCATGCTCTTGCACTCATGCCCTTTGGCGTCACCTGCCAATGTATCCTTTTCATCTCCTATACTTGAGAATTCTCATCAAGGAAAGTCTGTCCAAATTTAACCTAATTAAGGCTAACCAAATTAACTTCAGCAACCATAAAAAGCCCAACCCTCACAAATCCACTTGAAGGTTATTGTTCAATCACCCGTCTTCGACTATTATTTTATGACAATCAACTGAGTGGACACGCTTCGGGAACAGCTAATCTTATGCTGACAGATGATAGCATTTGTTCTCCTAATCAATTTCTCTTCCTTTTTTTCTTCCTTCGTATTCAAATAACTTTGCTTTTCTATAACAATTTCAGTACTAATTAATGCTGGATTGATAACCTGCCAGTCCAGCCAGATAATATGGAAAATGTGTTGAATGCTCCCGAGTCATGGAAAACTGGGAAAGGATACTTCAAAGTTGCTGTTCCCAAACAATCAAGCACAAGCATCAAGTTTAGTTGTGAGTTTTAGGCAAACATGTTCTGGGGAGAATGCGGCAAATGCAAAAGGCAAAAAACATCTCACACTTTCACTTACATAATAGAGTGAGAAAATTCAGGTTATGGTACCATCCCAAGATCCTTGAAGTACTCATGTTCAAGAGCTTTACGAGCTGTAATTCTCCTTCCCGGTTCCAGATAGAGCATTTTCTGCACAAATAGTTGGATATTAGCAGTGGAATAAAGTTGACAGTAAACATAACCCCTCAAGACAGGTGGTGAACAGACAGATATACTGCGGTAGTTTCTTCAGGAATAGGTTGATGTGACTTTGTAACTATAACAGCAGATATTCATCAATGGACAAGAAAAAAACAGCAAATATTATCTTTAAAGTAAAAAGGCTAAAAACTAGTGGACATGAAGGCACAAAAATATAATAAGCTTGTTTTGTATCACAAAATATCGCTAAAATGAACAATCCGTGTGTATACAATGGCCTGAGGATCTAAATGACTGCTGTATGACAGTAGTGTTTTGTATGAAACTAAACATGTGCACCAGCATGGTGTTAAATTTAGGATAGCAGAGGCTGCAGCATGCTGTTATAGTTTATTCCAATTTATTTTTTTTTTTTCTATTGAAACATATGCTGGTAGCTTTGCCTAGAAATATGTCGAGACTATCAAAGCTTAAGAAAACTCACCAAGAGAAGATCGACACCTGCTGGTTCGAGATTCGGCACAATGCTTGCCAGGTCCTACGCAGAAAATGTTCCAGTAGGTAGTTAACATCCGTCCCAGTAATTCTAGATACAAGACAGACTAATAGATTCTTAATGGCACCACATAGATAAACAGAGAATATCCAGAGTCATGCATAAAGAAATGTTGTGCAAGTCTACAGGATATTTTCTGATGCATTAAGCATTTACTAATTAAACAATAGGCTTAAAACAAGTTCTTTTTTTCCCTACCTTAGAAGGCCATCTGGGAAAAGAAGACTTGAAATCAGGTAATGAAGTAACCCCTGGCCAAGTTTCTTCATTAGGAGTACCTAAAACTCTTCATGAATACACAGTAAAGGAAATTGCATGATGCTTTAGGTACATAGAGGCCAGGGAGCAAAACCAGAACTTGAAATCTTAAAGATAAAAACATATCAACCTGAAAATCTTAAACAATTGATCAATCTCTGAATCTCCTGGGAATAGTGGACGTTGATTTACCATTTCTGCAAAAATACAACCTACTGACCACAAGTCGACTGGAGTAGAATAGTGGCGAGACCCAAGAAGAATTTCTGGCGCCCTATACCACAAGGTCACAACCTAAAATAAAAATAAATGATCACAACTGTGATTCTGATACAAATGAAACCAAATGGAATTATTAAATAAAATTGTTAGGATCATTTTCAAGGAATAAAGTTCCTAGACATGCAGAATAATCATCTTTAAAGTGCTTTACCAAAAGCACAACAAGTATATATGATCGACATTTCTTACAGTCAACAGTCAAATATCTCTCATGCTTGAACCTTGCTTTATATACTTTAGATTTTTATGATATTTATAATACACAAGAGTTTATAATTCTCATATGAGAAACCAAAACATTTACTTCCATCTAGATCATAATAAACCTAAAAAAAGAAAGGAACCTCATCTAATAAATTAGCTACCTCATGAGTAAATGTCCGGACAGGAATGCCAAATGCCCTAGCTAGCCCGAAATCGGCAAGTTTCAGGGCATTAGTTCGCTGGTCAATCAGCAAATTCTGAGGTTTCAAATCACGGTGAAGAACCCTATGAGAATGGCAGTATGCAATACCACGTAAAATTTGGTACAGAAATTTCTGCAAAAAAAATAGAAGCACTACCATGAGGATTCTAAAACTGTATAGTAACCACTTCAACATACACCAAACATATTCAATAACAAGAATACCAAGTAAAATAACCAACATATGAAAGGTGAGAGATGTTTTTAGCTGCCAACATAGTACTTTGATCAAAGTAATCTCAACTATTTCCCATGTGATCGACTTATCGAAAATAAGAAAGCTGAAGTTCCTAAGCTTAAAATTAAAAAGGCTTTCAAAACATTAATAAGCAGTTAGTTACACCTGATGTATGAAACTACTTTGTTATGATCCCTGAGCCAAGACAACTCGGCAGAGAATGACAAACTTTTTGACGTTCAAGAGAATACTTGCAACCGAAGGAGAAACATCAATAGGGAAAATATCAAGTAAATCATTAATCAATCTTGAAGGTGAAAAATTAGTCAACAAGTAAAATTGAGAAAACTAACTTCAATATAAGGTAACTATCAGTCTTGAAAGTTTGAAATTAGTCCATGATAAATCGAGAAAGCTACCTCAAACATATAAGCAAAATATTACCGAATGAAATTCAAATGTGAAAAATGCCTCTACAAATGCCTATATGACAGAACGTTTCAAAAGATGAACTTATAACAAGAAAACTTGATCAGTTTTTTCATAGTATACAAGGTTCCTAGAAGACCTACAATTAGAACAAAGGAAGATAGCATTAATTGAGTGTTTCAAAATGCTTGCTTGATGGAAAGAACAATGGTGCACCCTCACATGTGAAGTATTTAGTGGCACCAAACATGCTAAGCTAAAGGAGCTTTCTGTGAACGACTCATCACCAATGCTAAAGATGACTGATCCAACAATGATTCTAATATAAAAAAATGATTTATATATGCAACTGAATATTAAGAGAGTGACCTCACCTTGATTAAATGTGGATCTTTAGAAAATTCTGGACAAGAATCCATGTGTTTCTTCAAGTCCAAGTCCAGATACTCAAAAACTAGATATATTCTTTTCTCACTGTGCACTACATCATGCAACCTGCTACCAGAAACCCACATGTTCTCATATGGTCTTGTCATGCTATAAAACTAAAACCAGAAAGAATAGTTTTTTATAATGCAGAGCAATGAAGAAATCAAAGAATTCACTCTATTACTAATGCAGACTCATTCCAGAATCAAAGAAGAAATATTACTAAGATTAGTTACCACATCATGGCAATTCTTTTTTATGTTGACCATGGATATTGTGTATGTAGTGAGACTTTGAGATTTAACAGTCTAATGTCTCATTAGAAATTCAGCTGAAATATTCAGATACCAGATTGATGTAATCTTTTACAACACCAAAGGTAAAAAAGTCCACCATCACAAACATATTAGTGTGGCATGAATATAAAATGAGAATTACTCCAACTTCTCGCCATTTTTACAATATAGAAAACACAATTCAAACTGTCTTGCAAAGAATCCAATACACATAATGCAGTTTAATTCTAACAAAGGAGTCTTTGTTCGAATCCAATACTGCCAATCATTGATCTTGCTAACAAAGGAGTCTTTTATTTCAGATGATCAGAAGTCAACACTGAGATGACAAAAGGAGGACCATAAGAATTGTCCCATTTCTTTCATTTTAATTCTAAGTTCTAACCAATATGGCTATTTCACTCCAATTTTGATCTCAAATTCCTTTACCAATTGATGCAACCTCAAGAGAACCAAGCAGGATGAACCCAATGTAGAATGCCAAATTGGAACATAAGGTCAACTGCTATTTAAATTCAGATCTAAGTAAGTCAGTTGATTAAAACCTAATGAGGTTGTTGTGATTTGGTTTGAAATGTTAATACTTTTTCTTGTAAGAATTTGATTTGTGGTTGGACACCTCTGTTTATTTTCATTAGACTAGTAGATAATTTACTCTTGGTGATTGAGTTAGTTCAGTTTTTTCTCCTGCTGATTGAGTCTCAAACACAAACTACTCATAACTGTTTTCTTTTCCTCGTACTCTTTCCTTTCCATCATTCTTTCATTCATCTGTTTGTATACCATCCTTTTCTGTCAGAAAACAAGAAACATGCATGCTCCTGAAACTCTCTACTGACAACATACCTCAAATCTAAAAGAAGAATCTAATTACTCTATCAATTGACTGCAAGCTTATTTAGGGTCTGCTAACATTAAATAACACCAGTAAGTGCAACAAGCAACTTTCTATACTATTTTTCTTTGAATCAAACAGAGGATCTTCTGCTTCTATTTGGCGCATCCACAACAGACTTTCAACAGTTGTAGGAACCTGCATTTGTTATTCGAAAACCTCATTTGTTATTACTGAATACTATCTTTAAACAAAAGATGAATGGAAACCATTTTTCATCAAGCTTTCTCCTAAAGGTTTTTACACAAGAATCTTGGACCTAGACAAATATCACTTATGATTTCCAAGTTGTTTAGGCAGGAAATAAAATTTCGGGTATTGAAATATGAATTTCAATATATATTTGCCTGTACAGTTTTGGAATCCAATATTATCTGATTTCTGAGTGGTCAATCACTGAAATATAGCACATTACAAAGGATGATGGAATAAAGAATTAAAGTCATTTGATGAAACTGATTTACAATGATAAGCACATTACAAAGGATGATGGAATAAAGGGATAGTCAACAAACACGGCATAGTCTCATTAACAATACACTGTGTTTCTTAAGGTTTGCAAATATTTTTTTATTAGACCAAATCAAAGAATGCAGAAAGCAGAAAGATAGGAAGAGCAGAAAATTGTAGATTTCACAGTCTGAATCTTCGGGATTCAGCATATCTTTTACTACAAGAATTTCTTTCAATAAGCCAGTATAATCTTAATATATTGCCACAATGTGATAAAGCAGTGGTAAAGTTCAACCACTAAGGAAGGTGTCAAAACTTTCTATTCACTGCCAAACAATGGAAAATGAAAAATACTTAGCACAAAAGAAATAAAACCACAGTAATTTATAGCATTTATTAATGATGAACATGCCTAATTTGAGAAACAATTCCTTTAACAAACTTCCAGAAGCTCTTATGTGATCTAGAATAGCCTCATTTAATGATCTCAGTTTTCTGAGTCCAGATACAAGGGTAACAGGTCAATGAATGTTAGCAATTTGCCTAATTTAAGACAATCAGCTCTTCCATCTTTCCTCCTAAATTGATTTGGTGAAGGAGGCTTGTATACTGGATTGCATTCAGAAGAGTTGTTCAGATAGTTAAATAATCAATGATAAGATACTAGGAACCCACTTGTTAAAACGAAACCTTTCAAATTAAATAAACCCAAAATCCTGTTTCATCTAAGTATCTATGTTAAGATTAATTAAAGCCTAGATGCCTAAATCAGTGGGTTCAATGGAGAGAAATAATAGGTGAAGCAGTTGTGGAGCATAACCTGACTATGTTACAATGCTGCATTTCCTTTAAGAGTGAGATCTCTCTGATGGCAGTGCTTGGGACTCCCTCATCCTCCTGCTCGAGCCGGATCTTCTTAAGAGCAATCATCTCATTTGTCAGTCTGTCTCGAGCCTTGTAAACGACTCCATACGTCCCTTCACCAATCTTCTCCACCTTCTCATACTGAGACAGCATTCCCACCACATTACCACCAAAAACCCATACAACTACCATGAATGAGATTATGGCATAATGCAGCAAGCGATCAGTGCTCGCTTACCTGGTCCATGTCGGGCACAACTTACGTAGCAACCTGGAGTACAAAGAAAATCGGGTAGTCAATCAAATCAAGCAGTGGTATATAGACACTCAAGATCCAACAACACAAATGAACAAGAGAAACACTCATTCGATGTAGTCAAAAATTATCAAACAGATCGGTAGGGCACTAAAGAGCCATTAAATGCGACCGATCAAAACCCTATGTGGGAACCGAAACAAGGCACGTGATGCTCCACACCAGAGCAAGCGGACACAGTCGAACAGTCGGATAGTACGCCGAGAACAAGAATACGATCGGGAGAAGATGAAACCGAGTTGCTCGTGGAAGATCTGATCCCGAAGCAGCAGCTCGGAAAGATGGACAGAAATCGAAAAGGAAACCGATGGATCCGATCGAGAGGCGCGCGCAAGAGCGATCAGATTTAGGGTAATGGATTCACCACCGACCTGGAGATTCAGGGTTCCGCCGTGGGGAAAGCAGAGCATTGGAGAGAGAGAGAGAGAGGCAGTGGAGGCGCGCGCGAGACTGAAGGTCGCAGTTCTCCGTCGAGTCTCGTCGCTGTCAAAACAGGGAGCCGCTTCCCTCTCTCGCTCCTCTCTCTCTCTCCCTGTAATGTCCCTAACAAACTTCTACTCCCGTTAAACGTACACTCGACGACGACTTGGTGGATATCACCGGTGGAACCCACTCAAACTACGCGTATGAAATGAGGCGGTGAGAACCGATGGCAATTTGAAGTGCGGCTCGCGTCGATGGCTATCCAAAGAACCCGGGTCGGGTTTGTGAGCCCCACGTCCAAAATTAGGGACCAACGTGCAATTTCTTGGTTCGGAGTTACGTGTGCTTTATCTTCGTCTCGTAGTAATTTTATCGGGCACGCTACAGGGAACCCACAATTCTACACCTAGATACAAGAGGTGCGGGCCCCGCCCATCTCTCTTTGCCTACCATCTAATCTTGATTAGTTGTGTGGGAGCGTAGGGGAGCGATGGCGGGACGGGTGGGGACGCGTGGGCTGTAAAGTGTCTTTTATTGGTTTGACTCCCCAGACTGCGCCCATTTCTCGTCGTTAGTTTAAATCGGACTTCTCGGACTCGCCGAGATGTTTAAGTTGACTTATGTTGGGCTTCGGCCAAAAAACAGTCAATCCGAGCACCACCGGTTTACCACCAGACCCCAATTCCGATATATCCTTTTTTTTTTTTACTAATTTATATTGAGCATTTTACCTTTAAAAAGATATTATTATTAGATTTTTTTCGAATGATGTGTCACCTTAATTGATTTTTACCTGAAATATTTTTTATCACTGTGATTAAAATATTTCTCCATCATTATTTTTACTCTCAATCATTGCATCATCACCGGCACTATCGTTGCCTCCTCTGTTTCCTCCCACTAGCCAATAGCATTGTCATCACTATCTTGTCCTTAACCAATCATTTCCTTTGCATTGCACAAAGACCTTTTTGTGTAGCATAGCTCGTTCATTGCCTTTGCCCTCTGTTCTTATTGAGGCAGGGCGAGTGGCGAGGAGAGGAGAAAGCAAAGGACAAAAGGTGATAGAGAAGAGCAAGTGACAGGACAGGAGGATGAGGATGAGGGAGAAAGGGAGGAGGAGAAGGAAGTGATAAGAAATGATGGGTGATGGTAGAGGAGGAGGAGGAAAAAAGAGAAGGAGGAGGAAGGGAAGGGCTAACGATGCCACCTTACGATGGGACGAACGACGACAATATGTCGAAGATTATGTGACTAGTAAAGGGTTAAGGGATATTTTTATCAAAATAAATATATATATATATCTTAGGTAAAAATTAATTATGAATTATCAATAGATAAAAGCCCAATAGTAAGAATTTTTAATGTAAAATATCTATTTATGTTTATCGGAGTAGCATATTTTTTTAATTCTAATTTTACCCTTTTATTTTAATTTATTTTTTTAAAATTCTTTGAACTGATTATGTTGATCCAAATTAGTTCTATAAATTTTAAAAGTATATACGAGATTAATAATTTGGAGAATAGCGAAATCCAGCCTGTCTTAATCCCTATCTCCCTCCACTTTTTGAATTTTGTATTTTGGCGGCGAAAGATCCAATTGAGATGGTATAGGTTATGCCAATTTGAATTGGTTCTATAAATTTTAAGAGTATATATGATATTAAAAATTTGAGGGATAGCGAAATATAATTGTCATCACGCATGAGAGGACACACGTAATTACCTACAAGCAAGATAGATACATACGTACACAAAAATGGTGAATGATCCGATTGAGATGTGATAGGTTATGTTGACTCGAATTGGTTCTATAAATTTTAAGAATATATATATAATTAAAAATTTAGGGATAGCAAAATCCAATTGTTCTAATCCCACGTATGAGACGACATACAAAGTTGTCTACAAGCAAGATAGATTTATTATACGTATAGAAAATTTACATTTTGATGGCGAATGATCTAATCGAGATGCTGTAAAAGAGTCGTCGAGTTCTTGTGATGGGACATCATGATGGGAGAAAATAATGGAGGTAACACATGAGGACAAGGGTGATGGTGAATGTAGAGAGTTGGACGAACGATGACCACATCTGAAGACGTGCAATTATATTTAACCTATCATCTAGATAAGTTTACAAACCCACCCAGATCTTCTTTGCATTGGCAACCCGTAGAAAGCTGGTCAGAAGGACAAGCGATGGCAGCAGAATTGTCTCCCACGCTGAGCAAGAGCATCTTTGAAGGAGCCGGTGGATCTTACGCTACTTGGTCAGGTGCCGATCTCCCCCTTCTTACTGATGCAAAGCTCGGCGGAGGCAAGCT